>NC_134075.1:219270-273350 GCF_965140245.1 Athene noctua
GTTGGGGGGGGTCACAGGGCCCTATAGATAAATCAGGGGGGTCTCGGGGCCCTATAGACCAGGTCAGGGGGTCCCTGGACCATATAGACCAGGTCAAGGGGTTCGGGGGTCCTATAGACAATCAGGGGGGTCCTCTGACTATATAGACCAGGTCACGGGGTTACCGGACCATATAGACCAGGTTAAGGAGTCCCAGGGCCCTATAGACCAGGTCAGGGAGGTCTCAGGGCCCTATAGACCAGATCAGGGGGGGTCTCGGGGCCCTATAGACCAGGTCAGGGGGTTCAGGGGTCCTATAGACCAGGTCAGGGGGGTCTCAGGGCCCTATAGACCCGGTCAGGGGGTCCCCGGACCATATAGACCAGGTCAGGAGGTCCCAGGGCCCTATAGACCAGGTCAAGGAGTCCCAGGGCCCTATAGACCAGGTCAGGGGGGTCCCCGGACTATATAGACCAGATCAGGGGGGTCTTGGGGCCCTGTAGACAATCAGGGGGGTCCTCTCACTATATAGATCAGGTCAGAAGGGTCTCAGGGCCCTATAGACCAGGTCATGGGGTCCCCAGACCATATAGACCAGGTCAGGGGGGGTCTCAGGGCTCTGTAGACCAGGTCACGGGGTCCCCGGACCATATAGACCAGGTCAAGGGGTTCAGGAGCCCTATAGACCAGGTCAGGGGGGTCTTAGGGCCCTATAGACAATCAGGGGGGTCCTCTGACTATATAGACCAGGTCAGGGGCGTCCCTGGACTATATAGACCCAGTCAGGGGGGTCTCAGGGCCCTATGGACCAGGTCAGGGGGGTCTCGGGGACCTATAGACCATCAGGGGGGTCCTCTGACTATATAGACCAGGTCAGGGGGTCCCCAGACCATATAGACCAGGTCAAGGAGTCCCAAGGCCCTATAGACCAGGTCGGGGGGGCCCTGGACTATATAGACCAGGTCAGGGCGGTCTCAGGGACCTATAGACCAGGTCAGGGGGGTCCCCGGACCATATAGACCATGTCAGGGGGTCCCAGGGCCATATGGGCCAGGTCAGGGGGATCCCGGGGCCCTATAGACCAGGTCAGGTGTCCCAGGACTATAGGTCCAGCCCCGGTCTATACGTTCCCTGCACTCTATAGCCCTATATGTGTGCCCCCGTCCCCCCCCCCCCAGGGCCACGCAGACCCGGACGGTCAATACCAAAACCACCTGGACCCGGAAGGGCAATACCCGCCCTGCGCCGAGCCCGACCTCCCCTACGCATCCCATACGGACCGCGACCTCCCTTACCAAGGCCACGACGGGCAGTATAGCAGCCGTACGGACCACGACGGGCAGTATAGCAGCCGTACGGACCGCGACGGGCCTTACCCGACCCATTTGGATCGCGACGGGCAATACCCGGAGCACCTGGATCGCGACGGGCAATACCAGGAGCACTTGGACGCGACGGGCAGTACGGCGGCCGTACGGACCGCGACAGACCCTACGCGGCGCCTATAGACCGCGACGGGCAATATGAGGCGTTAACGGACCGCGACGGGCCTTATCCCAACCGTCCCGATCACGAACGGTCCTACCCGAGCCGGAAAGATCGCGAGAGACCTTACCAAGCTCGTACGGAACGAGACGGGCAATACATGAGCCGTACGGAACGAGACGGGCAATATACGGCACGTATAGACCGGGACGGACAGTATCACGGCTGCTTGGAGCGGGATCTCCAGTATCAGCCCCACATGGACCGCGAGGGGCAGTATACAGACCGCGACGGGCAGTATACGGGGCGTATGGACCGCGAGGGGCAGTATACGAGCCATACAGACCACGACGGGCAGTATACGGGGCGTATGGACCGCGAGGGGCAGTATACGAGCCGTCTGGAACGCGAGGGGCAATATATGAGCCATACGGACCGCGACGGGCCCTATACGAGCCGATTGGAGCAGGAGGGGCCGTATGCGGGGCGTCTGGAGCAGGAGGGGCCGTATGCGGGGCGTCTGGAGCAGGAGGGGCCCTATACGGGCCGTATGGACCGGGAGCTGCAATATAGGGGCCGGGAGGGGCATTATTCGACGTGTTTGGAGCGGGAGGGGCCGTACGCGGCCCCGTGCGCTCGGGAGCGTTGCGGCCCCCGACGCGATTGGGAACGGGATTGGCCCCGGGGGGGGCAACTCAGTCGAGGCCCGTCGAGAAGTTCGAGTCCCGGGGGGGGAGGACACAGCACCAGCGCCAGCACCAGCCCCGCCACCACCCTCCAGCGCAAGTAAGGACCCCCCCCCAAAAAAAAATATGGCCCCCGCACCCCCACACCCCCCCCCTCACCCCCTTTTTTTTTTTTTTTTTCCTCCTTCCCCTCGCGGTGGGCTGAGCCCCGACAGCAACTCGTCACACCTTTGGGGGGGGGGGGGGGAATGGGGGGGGGTCTCAACTCTTGGGGGGGCTTTTAAGGGGGGGGGGGGGGCGTGTCTTTGAGGTGGGGGGGGTGGTGCCGCTCGCTGACACCCCACCCCACCCCTTTTTTTTTTTTTTTTTTTGTCTCCTCCCCCCCCAGGTCGGACCGGGACAGCTCGAGGACAGTGAGGTCAGTACCGCCCCTCCCCCCCCCATGACCTTTGACCCCGACCCCGCCCCGACCCCCCCCCGGATGCCTGGGTCCATCCCTTGGGGTGGGGGGGGGGGGGACACACACACGTCGAACGCGTCGCGACAGCTCACGACAGACCCGGAACGTCACGACGGGCCCCGGCGTGGCACAAAGGACCCGGCATGTCGCGATAGGGCCGAGGCGTCGCGACGTGGCCGACGTATCGCGACGGGACCGCTCTATCGCGACGGGACCCGGGCTGTCGCGTCACGACGGGACCTGGTCTGTCACCACAGGGCCGACGTGTCACGACTGGGCTGATGTATCGCAAAGGGGCCGTTCTATCGTGACAGGACCCCGCACATGGTGATAGGGCTGTTGCGTCGCGACCCGGCCTGTTGTGATAGGGCCGATGTGTCACGACGTGGCTGCCATATCACGATGGGGCTTCCCTGTCGCGACAGGACCCAACTTGTTGCTGTAGGGCTGACGTGTCACGACATGGCCGACCTATTGCAATGGGCTGCCCTATCGCGACAGGACCCGGCATGTGACCATAGGGCTGTTATGTCGCGACAGGACCCGACCTCTTGCGATAGGGCTGACGAGTCACGACGTGGCCGACGTATCGCAACGGGGATGCCCTATCACGACAGGACCTGGCACGTGGCGATCGGGTTGTTGCGTCGCGACAGGACCCAGCCTGTCGCCATAGGGCCGACACGTCGCGACGTGGCCCTATCGCGACAGGACTCAGCCTGTCCCGCTAGGGCTGACGTCTCACAACACGGCCAACGTATCGTGACGGGGCCGTCGCGTGGCGACAGGACCCGACCCGTCGCCGTAGGGCCGACGTGTCGCGACGTGGCCGACGTATCGCGACGGGGCTGCCCTATCGCGACAGGACCCGGCCCGTGGCGACAGGGGCGACGTGTCGCGACGGGCGGGAGCTGCCATGTCACGACAGGGCCTTGTCATGTCGCGACGGGGTGTAAGGCCGATGGGGGGGGGGTTGGTGACACCCCGACGAAGTGGGGGGGGGGGGTGGCGGCGTTGCCGGGGCGGCGGTTGCCAGGCAACAGCGCGGGCGGCGGGTGACAGCGATGACAGCGCCGGGGGAGGCGTGACGGGGGGGGGGGGAGCGTTGCCATGGCAACGTGGCCCCGCCCCCAGCGCTGTGTCCTCATCCTCCCTCCGTGGGTGCTGCCCCCCCCCCCCCCCCCCCCCAAAAAATATTGGGGTTCAGGCCCTGCCGTGCGAGGGGGCGTCACCCCCGTGCGAGGGGCGTGCAACACGGTGCGAGGGGGTGTGAGGGTCGTGCAACGCCGTGTGAGGGTTGTGCAACACCCTGCGATGTTGTGCAACGCCGTGCGAGGGGGCGTGAGGGTTGTGTAACACCGTGTGAGGGTCGTGCAACGCCGTGCAAGGACCGTGTGAGGGTTGTGTAATATTGTGCCGGGGTGTGCGAGCCTGTCCACAGGTGTGCAACGCCGTGCGAGGGGGGTGTGAGGGTCGTGCAACACCCTGCCATGTTGTGCAACGCCGTGCGAGGGGTTGTGTAACACCATGTGAGGGCCGTGCAACGCCGTGCAAGGGTTGTGCAACACCCTGCAATGTTGTGCAACGCCGTGCGAGGGGGTGCGAGGGTTGTGTAACACCGTGCCGGGGTGTGCAAACTCGTTCATGGGTGTGCAACACTGTGCGAGGGGGTGTGAGGGTCGTGCAACACCATGCGAGGGTTGTGCAACACCCTGCGATGTTGTGCAACGCCGTGCGAGGGGGTGTGAGGGCCGTGCAACACCATGTGAGGGCCGTGCAACACCATGCAAGGGTTGTGCAACACCCTGCAATGTTGTGCAACGCCGTGCAAGGGGGTGTGAGGGCTGTGCAACACCGTGTGACAATTGTGCAACACCCTGCGATGTTGTGCAACACTGTGTGAGGGGGCGTGAGGGCCGTGCAACACCATGCAAGGGTTGTGCAACACCCTGCGATGTTGTGCAACACCGTGCGAGGGGGGCGAGGGCCGTGCAACACCGTGCGAGGGTCGTGCAACGTTGTGCAAGGGTTGTGCAACACCCTGCGATGTTGTGCAACACCGTGCGAGGGGGTGCGAGGGCCGTGCAACACCGTGCGAGGGTCGTGCAACGTCGTGCAAGGGGTCGTGCAACACCATATGAGGCGGGGGGGGGGGTGCGTGAGGGTTGTGCAACACTGTGCGAGGGGTTGTGCAACGTCGTGCAACACCGTTTCCAGGCTGGTGCGAGGCCAGGGGCGGGGAGGGGGACACGACACAAGGGGGGGGGGGGGGGTGACACTGCACGCCGCCACACAAGGGTCGTGCAAGGGGGTGTGAGGCCGTGAGCGTGCGACAGTCGCACGCGATTGTGCAAGAGGGTGACACACGCGCACACACACACACACACACACACACACGTGATCCTGGGCGGGGAGGAGGAAATTCCGGGCAGAAAAAAAAAAAAAAAAAAAAAAGGGGGGGGGGGCAGGAAAAAAAAAAAAAAAGGGGGGAAAAAGGGGGGTCGGGGGGGGGTTGGGTGTGAGCCGCCACCCCCAAATTCGTGTCCCCGCCCCCCCCGGCCCCCCCTCCCACTCGTGTCCCCCCCCCGTGTCCGTGTGTCCGTCCCCCCCCCCCTCCAGCTCTTGACTCGTGTTTTCTCTCCTCTTTTTCTCTCCCCCCCCCCCCAAATCTGTCCGTCCCCCCCCCGCCCCCCCACTGTCCGTCCGTCTGTCCCGCCCCCCCCCAAATATCCGTCTGTCCCCCCCCGATCCATCCGCCCCCCCCTTGTCCCCGCAAATGTCCGTCTGTCCGTCCCCCCCCCTCCCCATATGTCCCCCCCCCCCCTCCAGGTGCCACCCGTGGGTCCTCTCGGCCGCTCCAACCTCCCCCCGCCCGCAGGTAAGAGCCCCTTGGGCCCTATAGGGGCCATATGGCCCCCCCACCCCCCCCCTCCCCGGGTGCTATATGGGCCGGACAGACCCCACGGGGCAGTATAGGGGGTATATGGGCTGTAAAGAGCCCCACGGGGCAGTATAGGGGGAATATGGGATGTGTAGAGCCCCACGGGGCAGTATAGGGGGTATATGGGCCGTAAAGAGCCCCACGGGGCAGTATAGGGGGTATACGGGCCGTAAAGAGCCCCATGGGGCAGTATAGGGGGTATATGGGCTGTAAAGAGCCCCATGGGGTAGTATAGGAGGTATATGGGATGTGTAGAGCCCCACGGGGCAGTATAGGGGGTATATGGGATGCGTAGAGCCCCACGGGGCAGTATAGGGGGTATATGGGATGCGTAGAGCCCCACGGGGCAGTATAGGGGGTATATGGGCCGTAAAGAGCCCCACGGGGCAGTATAGGGGGTATATGGGCCGTAAAGAGCCCCATGGGGCAGTATAGGGGGTATATGGGATGTGTAGAGCCCCACGGGGCAGTATAGGGGGTATATGGGATGCGTAGAGCCCCACGGGGCAGTATAGGGGGTATATGGGCCGTAAAGAGCCCCACGGGGCAGTATAGGGGGTATATGGGCCGTAAAGAGCCCCACGGGGCAGTATAGGGGTTATACGGGCCGTAAAGAGCCCTCGGGGCAGTATAGGGGGTATATGGGATGCGTAGAGCCCCACGGGGCAGTATAGGGGGTATATGGGCCGTAAAGAGCCCCTCGGGCAGTATAGGGGTTATACGGGCCGTAAAAGAGCCCCTCGGGGCAGTATAGGGGGTATATGGGATGCGTAGAGCCCCACGGGGCAGTATAGGGGGTATATGGGCCGTAAAGAGCCCCTCGGGGCAGTATAGGGTTATACGGGCTGTAAAGAGCCCCTCGGGGCAGTATAGGGGGTATATGGGATACGTAGAGCCCCACAGGGCAGTATAGGGGGTATATAGGCCGTAAAGAGCCCCTCGGGGCAGTATAGGGGGTATATGGGCTGTAAAGAGCCCCATGGGGCAGTATAGGGGGTATATGGGCTGTAAAGAGCCCCATGGGGCAGTATAGGGGCTATAGGGGCTGTAAAGTGCCCCACGGGGCAGTATAGGGGCTATATGGGCTGTAAAGAGCCCCATGGGGTAGTATAGGGGTTATACGGGCCGTAAAGAGCCACTCGGGGCAGTATAGGGGGTATATGGGCTGTAAAGAGCCCCACGGGGCAGTATAGGGGCTATAGGGGCTGTAAAGAGCCCCACGGGGCAGTATAGGGGGTATATGGGCCGTAAAGAGCCCCACGGGGCAGTATAGGGGGTATATGGGCTGTAAAGAGCCCCATGGGGCAGTATAGGGGGTATATGGGCTGTAAAGAGCCCCATGGGGCAGTATAGGGGCTATAGGGGCTGTAAAGAGCCCCATGGGGCAGTATAGGGGGTATATGGGATGCGTAGAGCCCCACGGGGCAGTATAGGGGGTATATGGGCCGTAAAGAGCCCCACGGGGCAGTATAGGGGCTATACGGGCCGTAAAGAGCCCCTCGGGGCAGTATAGGGGGTTTATGGGCCGTAAAGAGCCCCATGGGGCAGTATAGGGGCTATAGGGGCTGTAAAGAGCCCCACGGGGCAGTATAGGGGCCATATGGTGCTGTATGAGCAGTCTAGGGGCTGTACGGACCTTGTCGCGTGCTGGGGGGGCTCCCTGGGCACTATAGGAGACCTATAGACACCACACACACACACACACCCCCCCCGGGTACCATATAGATTGCTCGGCCCCCTTGCAGGGCGTATGGGTGCTGTACTGACCCCCCCCCCGTAGACCTAGAGAGGCCATAAGGACCCCCTCCGGATCTATAGGGGCCATATGCCCCCCCCGGATATCTATAGGGGCCATATGCCCCCCCCCCGGGGATCTATAGGGTCCATATGCCCCCCCCCGGGGATCTATAAGGGCCATATGCCCCCCCCCCGGGGATCTATAGGGTCCATATGCCCCCCCCGGGGATCTATAAGGGCCATATGCCCCCCCCCGGGGATCTATAGGGGCCATATGCCCCCCCCCCGGGGATCTATAGGGGCCATATGCCCCCTCCCGGGATCTATAGGGTCCATATGCCCCCCCCGGGGATCTATAGGGGCCATATGCCCCCTCCCGGGATCTATAGGGTCCATATGCCCCCCCCGGGGATCTATAAGGGCCATATGCCCCCCCCCGATATCTATAAGGGCCATATGCCCCCTCCCGGGATCTATAGGGTCCATATGCCCCCCCCGATATCTATAGGGGCCATATGCCCCCCCCAGGGATCTATAGGCCCCCCCCCTCAGGGGCTCCTCTATAGGGTCCCTCTATAGGCGCCTCCCCCGGCTCTTGTTGTTGTTGTTGTTGTTGTTTTGGGGGGGAGGAGGAAGCCCCGCCCTGTTTTGGGGGGGGGGGGCGGTTGCCATGGCGACGCCTCCATCATGGCGCCTCCTCGGGCTATTTTGGGGTGAGGGGGGGGGGGGGTATGGATGTGACGTAGAGAGGGGGCGGGGCTCTCCCGGGGGACACCCCCCCACCCCCCGAACCATGGGGAACCCCCCCCCCCCCCGCCCCTCCCCTTCCCCTCTTCCTCCATCCCCTCGTCTCCATGGCAACAGCAGCCCTGGCAACGCGCCGGGCCCCGCCCCCGCCCGCCGCGTCGCCCCATAGCAACCGCCACCCCGCGGGTGATGGAGCCGGGGGGGGGGGGGGCAAAAAAATACAATTTGGGGGGGGACACACGCACCCCGCCGCGCTCTGCGCATGCGCCCAGACCCAGACGAGCCCATTGAACCCCCCCATAAAAAAAAACACATCGGGGACCCCCCCCCGGGCGTGGGGGGGGGGGGCGAATATCCCTCATTTTCCCCCCTCAATTTGAGGGGGGGCAACACGCTTGTAGCCCCCTAAATGGACCATAAACACGCATACCCCCCCCCAAAATATATTTTGGGGGGGGGGCAGCGCCCCCCCCCCCCATTAAGGACCCAGGCATCCAGCTTCCCCCCCCCACCCCTCTTTAATTTTTTTTTTTGGGGGGGGCGCACACACACCCCCCCCCCCCACCCTTTTTTTTTCCCCCCTCCTCAAGGGTTTTTGGTGTTTATTGCCCCCACCCCAAAAAAAAAAAAATCGCGGGGGGGGGTGGTTTTGGGGTTGGGGGGGGGGTCACTCCTTCGGCTCCTCCCTCCCCCCCCCCTCCCTTTCTTCTCCCCCCCCCCCCCCAAAGCTCATCCACAGGCCGGGCCTTGGATGCTGCCGCTGCGGAGCATCCCCCCCCCCCCCAACTAAAAAATACCAAAAAAGAAAAAAAAGGGGGTTGTTTGTGGCCCCCCCTTTTTTTTTTTTTAAATACGGGGGGGGTGTGGCCCCCCCCCTTAAAAAAAAAAAAAAAAAAAAATGTGGTGCCTGCAGTGCACCGCAGACCGGCGGCGGGGGCCGCTCCGGCAGCGGCTGCTGCACGGGTGAGTTTTGGGGACCCCCCCCCCCCCGAAAAAAAATTCCCCCCCCCTTTTTTACCCACCCCCCCCCATCTCTAAGCCCCCCCCAACCCTCTCGTACCACCCACCCCCCCCCCCAAAGCTTTTTTACCCCCCCCCCGGGGCCTTGTTCATCCCCCCCCCCCCCCCAAGGTTGGATTTTTTTTTTTTTTTTTGCCCCCCCCCCAACTTTCCGACCCCCCCGGGGATGGCGCGGGGAGGGGGGGGGTGTCCTCGTGTTCGTGTGTCCCGTGTTCGTGTGTTCATGTATGTTCTGTGTCCGTGTGTCCACGTATGTACGTGTACGTCCCGTGTCCGTGTGTCCCCATGTCCCGGTGTTCATGTGTGTCCATGTATGTTCTGTGTCTGTGTGTCCCCCGTGTGCGTGTATGTTCATGTATGTTCCATGTGTGTCCCGTGTCTGTGTGTCCCTGTGTCCATGTATGTCCTGTGTCTGTGTGTGTCCGTGTGTCCCCATGTCCATGTGTCCATGTATGTCCCCGTGTCCGTGTGTCCCTGTGTCCCCGTGTCCCTGTACGTCCCATGTCCGTGTGTCCCCGTGTCTGTGTGTCCCCGTGTCCATGTATGTCCTGTGTCCGTGTGTCCCCGTGTCCGTGTGTCCCTGTGTCCATGTGTCCCCATGTCTGTGTGTCCCTGTGTCCATGTACGTCCCGTGTCCGTGTGTCTCTGTGTCCATGTGTCCCTGTGTCCCGTGTCCCTGTGTCCATGTACGTCCCGTGTCCATGTGTCTCTGTGTCCATGTGTCCCTGTGTCCCTGTGTCCATGTATGTCCCTGTACGTCCCATGTCTGTGTGTCTCGTGTCCATGTGTCCCCGTGTCCGTGTGTCCCCATGTCCGTGTGTCCCCGTGTCTGTGTGTCCCGTGTCCATGTATTCCATGTCCCCATGTCCATGTGTCCCATGTCCGTGTGTCCCATGTCCATGTGTCCCCATGTCTGTGTGTCCCATGTCCATGTGTCTCGTGTCCACATGTCCCATCTGTGTGTCCCATGTCTGTGTCCCACGTCCATGTGTCTCATGTCCATGTGTCCCATGTCCATGTGTCTCGTGTCCGTGTGCCCCATGTCCATGTGTCTCGTGTCCGTGTGTCCCATGTCCACGTGTCCCATGTCTGTGTGTCCCATGTCCATGTGTCCACGTGTCCCATGTCCGTGTTTGTGGCATCTTGGGGAAATTTGGGGCTCTCGGGGGGGGTTGGGGTCTCTCGGGGGGTTTCGGGGCTCCCGGGGGGTTTTGGGGTCTCTCGGGGGGGTCCCCGCCGTGGGGGTGACGCGATGTCCCCGCAGCGTTGACGGCGAAGCGCCGGGCAGCGAGGGTGGGGGGCCGGTCCCCGACAGCCCCGGGCGACCCCCCCCGTATCGTGGCCTCCCTCAACCGGCCCCCCAAGTATCTGGGGGTTCCGGGGGGGGTCCCGGGGGGGGATCCCCAGGATTGGCCTGGCCCCGCCTACCGCCCCAGCCCGCCAGCGTGGCCCTGCGCAAGCAGGAGGAGGAGGAGGAGAGCAAGAGGCCGAAGGCTCTGAGCGACAGCTACGAGCTCTCCACCGACCTGCAGGACAAGAAGGTACCTTGGGGGCGACCGGGGGTGGCCACTGGCCACGGGCGGTGGTTGCCGGCTGCGTGTGGTTGTCACCGGCCATGTGGGGTGGTCACCAGGCGCGTGTGGTGGTCACCGGCCACGTGTGGTGGTCACCAGCCATGTGTGGTTGTCACCGGGCGCGTGTGGTGGTCACCAGCCATGTGTGATGGTCACCGGGCGCGTGTGGTGGTCACCGGCCACATGTGGTGGTCACCAGCCATGTGTGATGGTCACCGGGCGCGTGTGGTGGTCACCAGCCATGTGTGGTTGTCACCGGCCACGTGTGGTGGTCACCGGCCAGGTGTGATGGTCACCGGCCACGTGTGATGGTCACCAGTCGTGTGTGATGGTCACTGGCCACGTGTGGTGGTCACCGGCCACATGTGGTTGTCACCAACCCCATCTGATGGTCCCCAGCCCCGTGTGACTGTCACTGGCCCCGGCCCTGCCCCGCTGCCACCCCCCTTCCCCCGGGTGTGGCCTCACCTCTGGCCTCAGTGTCCCCAGTGTCCCCATCCCTGTCGCCATGTCCCCATCCCATGTCCCCATCCCATGTCCCCATCCCATGTCCCCATCCCCTGTGTCCCCCCCATGTCCCCATCCCCTATGTCCCCTCTGTGTCCCCACGTCCCTGTGTCCCCATCCCAGTCCTCACATCCCCATCCCCTGTGTCCCCATGTCCCCATCCCCTGTGTCCCCCCCATGTCCCCATCCCTGTCCCCATGTCCCCATGTCCCCATCCCCTGTGTCCCTGTCCCCATCCCTGTCCCCATGTCCCCATCCCCTGTGTCCCCGTCCCCATCCCATGTCCCCATGTCCCCATCCCTGTCGCCATGTCCCCATCCCCTGTGTCCCCATGTCCCCATCCCCTGTGTCCCCGTCCCCATCCCTGTCCCCATGTCCCCATCCCCTGTGTCCCCATGTCCCCATCCCCTGTGTCCCCATGTCCCCATCCCCTGTGTCCCCGTCCCCATCCCTGTCCCCATGTCCCCATCCCATGTCCCCACATCCCCACGTCCCCACCCCTGTCCCCACATCCCCACATCCCCCCCCCCCACTCCCCCCCCATCTCCCCGTCACTCCCCCACCCCCCCCCCATCTCCCTCCCTCTGCGCACGCGCGCGGTGTCCCCCCCCCACCCTCAATGTCCCTCCCGATCTGTCCCCTCGTGTCCCCAAAAGGTGGAGATGCTGGAACGCAAATACGGCGGCTACTTCCGCACGCGTCGGGCCGCCCGCACCATCCAGGCCGCCTTCCGCCGCTACCGCATGGCCCAAAAATTCGAACGGCTCCGCAGCGAGGGGGGGCGCGCCCGTCGCCTCGCCCTCCCCGGCCTCCGCCTCCAATTTTCCTTCGAGGAATACGATCGGGGTCCCCCCGCCCCGGTCCCTGGTCCCCCCCCGCCTCCCCCTCCTTATTTTCAAGGCAAACCCGCTTCGCTGGACGAGGGGGTTTTGGGGGGACCCCGACGTGCGCCCCGTTACGGGGGGTCGTGTCGAGCTGGTTTGGATGGTGGAGGGGGGGGACAAGGCGATGGGGTGACGGTTGGGGTGGGGGGAGATGGGGTGGGGGGCGCTGGGAGCCCCCCCAGGCAGCTTTCGGCTTCCGCTGACTTCGGGCCCGGAGGAGCTGACCTGGAGGAGGCGTTTGCGCAGCAGGTTGGGGTCATGGGGGGTCATGGGGGTCATGGGGGGTCATGGGGGCCATGGGGGTCATGGGGGGTCATGGGGGTCGGGAGGGGTCATGGGGGGTCACAGGGTGGGTTGTGGGGGTCATGGCATGATGGGTGTCGTAGGGGTTATGGGGGTCGTGGGAGGTCGTGGAGGGTTGTGGGGGGTCACGGGGGTCATGGGGGGGTCATGGGGGTCATGGGGGTCATGGGGGGTCATGGGGGTCGGGGGGGGTCATGGGGGTTGTGGGGGGTCATGGGGGGTCACAGGGTGGGTTGTGGGGGTCATGGCGTGATGGGTGTCGTAGGGGTTATGGGGGTCGTGGGAGGTCGTGGAGGGTTGTGGGGGGTCACAGGGGTCATGGGGGGGTCATGGGGGTCATGGGGGTCGAGGGGATCATGGGGGGTTGTGGGGGTCACAGGGTGGATCGTGGGGGTCGGGGGGTGAAGGGGGTGTAGGGGTTATGGGGTCGTGGGGGGGTCAGGGGGTCATGGGGGGGTTGTAGGGGTCAGGGGGGGTCAGGGGGTGATGGGGGTCATGGAGGGGTCATGGAGTCATGGGGTGATGGGAGGCATAGGGGTTATGGGGGTCGTGGGGGGTTGTGGGGTGTCATGGGGGGTCGTGGGGGTCAGGGGGGGGTCATGGGGTGACGGGGGGTCACGGGGGTCTGAGGGGTCATGGAGGGGTCGTGGGGGTCATGGAGTCATGGGGTGATGGGAGTTATAGGGGTTACGGGGGTCACAGGGGTCACGGAGGGGTGATGGGGGTCATGTGAGTCATGGAGGAGTCGTGGGGGTCATGGAGGGGTTGTGGGGGTCATGGGGTCACAGGGGTCATGGGGGGTCAGGGGTGACAAGAGGGGGGTCGGGGGGGTCACGGGGGTCAAAGGGGGGGGTCAAAGGGGGTTCCCAGGGGGTCACGAGGAGCTGGGGGAGGGGGGAAAGGGGGGTCCCAGGGACCATGGGGTGGGGTGGGGGGGGGCACTGGGATTTGGGGGGGCCACTGACAAATTGGGGGGGTCCCGTCCCCGCAGGTGAAGTCCTTGGCCGCCTCCATCGACGAGGCGCTGGGGGGGGGCCGGGGGGTCCCCCCGGGGGCTCCGGCCCCCCCCGCGGCGGGTGACAGCGCCGCCACCTCCACCAGCGACGTCACCCTCTACCTGGACGAGGGGCTCCCCGGTTCCCCCCATTCCCCCGAACGTCCCCCCAGCCCCGAACCGCCCCCCCCAGAAACTGGGGGGCCCCCCCCGCCCCCAGCTCCTCCACCTCCACCTCCACCTCCCGCCAACCCCCCGGGTCCCGCTGAACGTTGGGGGGGGCCCGAAGAACCCCCACGCCGCGGCCCCCCCTGTTTGGAGTGTCGGGGGCGCGGCGGGGGGGGCGGAGGGGGGGGAGGTGGTGGTGTCGGCGGGGGGGGCGGGGGGGGGCACCCCCCTTTGCTGACGGTCGAACCCCCCAGCGACAGCTCGGCCGATCTCAGCGATCGCTCCGACCGCGGTTCCCTCAACCGGGGGGGTCCCTACGAACCCGACGGGGCCGGGGGGGGAACTTTACCCCGTAGCGGCCCCCCCCATCGTTGTTTTCACCCCGAACCCCCCCCCGCGCCCCCCCAAGTCCCCCCACCTCCCCCCGCCCCCCCTGAGGAAGGCTCAGAAGGGGACAACGAGAGTTTGGGGAGCAGCTCCAACTCCAACGAGACCCTCAACTGCTCGTCGGGTTCTTCGTCCCGTGACAGTTTGAGGAGACCCCCCCCCCCGCCCCCCCCACCACCAACCGCCCCCCCACAACCCCCCGGACCCACCGGCCCCCCCGGAAAAGTCACGTATCAACGGGAACCGCGGCAAAGTTGGGATTCGCCGGCGCTCAACAACGACGTGGTGCAACGGCGCCAGTACCGCATCGGCCTCAACCTCTTCAACAAGTGAGGGGCATGATGGGAAATTTTTTTGGGGGGGGGTGGGGGGGTGGGGGGGGGGGTCCTCTCGTGGTGAGGGATGAGGTCTGGGGGTTCCAGAGCGGTATCGTGGGGTGGTGGCCCCCGGGGAGAGGGCGGGGTGGTGGGAGGGTGTAGGTGGGGGTGATGTTCTAGGTCACCCTACGGCGGGGCCGGGAGGAGATTGGGGGGGCCCTATAGAATGTTTGGAGGGATTTGGGGGGCCTATGGAAGGGTTGGAGGGATTTGGGGGGCCCTATAGAATGTTTGGAGGGATTTGGGGGGCCTATGGAAGGGTTGGAGGGATTTGGGGGGCCCTATAGAATGTTTGGAGGAATTTGGGAGGCCTATAGAAGGGTTGGAATGATTTGGGGGGCCCTATAGAAGGGTCAGAGTGACCTTGGTGACCCTATAGAACTTTTGAGTGACCTTGGTGACCCTATAGAACGTTGGAGTGGCCTTGGTTGCCCTATAGAACTTTGGAGTGACCTCGGTGACCCTATAGAACGTTGGCGTGACCTTGGTGACCCTATGGAAGTTTGGCGTGACCTTGGTGACCCTATAGCAAGACCACGGTGATGGTTTAGGTGACCCTATAGAAGAACACGATGACGTTCTAGATAGTTGCGTAGCCCGAATGCAACAACGTTCTAGGTGCCCCTATGGGTGACCTCTCGGTGACTCCATCACCAGCAGGCGACGTTCTAGGTGCCCCTATGGGTGACCTCTCGGTGACTCCATCACCAGCAGGCGACGTTCTAGGTGCCCCTATGGGTGACCTCTCAGTGACTCCATCACCAGCAGGCGACGTTCTAGGTGCCCCTATGGGTGACCTCTCGGTGACTCAATCACCAGCAGGCGACGTTCTAGGTGCCCCTACAGTTGACCTCTCGGTGACTCAATCACCAGCAGGCGACGTTCTAGGTGCCCCTATGGGTGACCTCTTGGTGACTCAATCACTAGCAGGCGATGTTCTAGGTGCCCCTACAGTTGACCTTTTGGTGACTCCATCACCAGCAGGTGACGTTCTAGGTGCCCCTACAGTTGACCTCTTGGTGACTCAATCACTAGCAGGTGACGTTCTAGGTGCCCCTACAGTTGACCTTTCGGTGACTCCATCACCAGCAGGTGACGTTCTAGGTGCCCCTACAGTTGACCTCTCGGTGACTCAATCACCAGCAGGCGACGTTCTAGGTGCCCCTATGGGTGACCTCTTGGTGACTCAATCACTAGCAGGTGACGTTCTAGGTGCCCCTATGGGTGACCTCTCGGTGACTCAATCACTAGCAGGCGACGTTCTAGGTGTCCCTACGGGTGACCTTTTGGTGACTCAATCACCAGCAGGCGACGTTCTAGGTGCCCCTACAGTTGACCTTTCAGTGACTCCATCACTAGGAGGTGACGTTCTAGGTGCCGCTACGGGTGACCTCTCGGTGACTCCATCACCAGCAGGCGACGTTCTAGGTCACCCTATAGCCTCCATCACCCTCCCAGCGCATTGAGGGCGACCCCCCCCCACACACACACGTCCACCATCTTTGTAGGAAACCGGAAAAGGGGATCCAGTACCTGATCGAGAGGGGGTTCCTCTCGGACACGCCCGTGGGCGTGGCCCACTTCATCCTGGAGAGGAAAGGCTTGAGCCGGCAGATGATTGGCGAGTTCCTCGGCAACCGCCAGAAGCAATTCAACCGCGACGTCCTCGAGTAAGGGGACGCCCCGGGTTGGCCGAGGGTGGGGGTGGGGGGAGATGGACGGTCTAGAACTTGGTGGGAGAGGTGGGGGGAGGGGTTAAACCTCCCAGGGTCGAGGCCACCTCCTTTTTTTTTGGGGGGGGGTGTGTGTTTTCTGCAGCTGTGTGGTGGACGAGATGGATTTTTCCGGGATGGAGCTGGATGAGGCCTTGAGGAAGTTCCAGTCTCACATTCGGGTGCAGGGGGAGGCCCAGAAAGTCGAGCGCTTGATCGAGGCCTTCAGGTGAGGAACCCGTCCCCGTGTGTCCCATCCCCTCGTTCTAGCCCCGCCCCCCCTCCATCATGTTCCGTGTCCCTGTGGGAGGGTGACCAGGCCACGGCACGTGGTCACCGTGGGTTGACGTTCTAGGTGGCGCTATGGCTCAGGAGGGAGAGGAGGGAGGGGGGTATCCCATGTGCTGTTGGGTGATGTTCTAGGTGGCCCTACGGACCACGCAGGGGGACTTTAGGGTTGGTGGCCCACGTGGGGCCGGGTGACGTTCTAGGTGGCCCTACGGACCACACAGGGGGACTTTAGGGTTGGTGGCCCACGTGGGACTGGTTGACGTTCTAGGTGGCCCACGTGGGGCCAGGTGACGTTCTAGGTGACCCTACGGACCACGCAGGGGGACATTAGGGTTGGTGGCCCACGTGGGACTGGGTGACGTTCCAGGTGGCCCATGTGTTACTGGGTGATGTTCTAGGTGACCCTACGGACCACACAGGGGGACATTAGGGTTGGTGGCCCACGTGGGACTGGGTGACGTTCTAGGTGGCCCACATGGGACAAGTTGACATTCTAGGTGACCCTACGGACCACACAGGGGACGTTAGAGTTAGTGGCCCACATGGGACTGGGTGACATTCTAGGTGGCCCACGTGGGGCCAGGTGACGTTCTAGGTGGCCCTATGGACCACGCAGGGGGACATTAGGGTTGGTGGCCCACGTGGGACCGGTTGACGTTCTAGGTGACCCTACCGACCCTATTAGAGGTGGTGGCTCCCATGGGACCAGGTGACGTTCTAGGTGACCCTAGAGACTAGAAGGCCATTAAAGATGGTGGCCGCACCCGTGGTGGGGCGAGGGGGATCCGGATGGTACCTGGGGGTGCAGAGGCCATCTTGGCCCCGCGGGGATGGCCGTGGGGCACCCTGACCCCATAGTCCGTGGGGGATTGTCCGCCCCGCAGCCAACGCTACTGCGTGTGTAACGCGGCCCTGCTGCGCCAGTTCCGCAACCCGGACACCATCTTCATCTTGGCCTTCGCCATCATCCTCCTCAACACCGACATGTACAGCCCCAGCGTCAAGGCCGAACGCAAGATGAAGCTGGAAGACTTCATCAAGAACCTCCGAGGTGAGGACCGCGGCCTCGTCTGGGGTGGGGTCCCCGCACAACCCGCCCCCCCCCCCCGCTCGGGAACGCGGGTTCTAGAGCGAGGCGGGGGGCCGGGTGTCGCGCAGGGGTGGACAACGGGGAGGACATTCCCCGGGACATGCTGGTGGGCATCTACCAACGCATCCAGAGCCGGGAGCTGAGGACCAACGACGATCACGTCTCCCAGGTCCAGGCCGTCGAGCGCATGATCGTCGGCAAGAAGCCGGTGGGTTCCCTTCCAGGGGTGGGAGGGGTTCTAGGGGACCCTCTGGGGGATGGTCTAGGGGACTCTAGGGGGGATGTTTTGGGTGATCCTAGGGGAGATGCTCTGGGTGACCTATAGGAGATGTTCTAGGTGACCCTATGGGAGATTCTCCGGGTGATTCTATGGGAGATGCTCTGGGTGACCTATGGGGGATGTTCTAGGTGACCCTATGGCAGATTCTCTGGGTGACTCTATGGGAGATGTTCTAGGTGACCCTATGGGAGATGCTCTGGGTGACCTATAGGAGATGTTCTAGGTGACCCTATGGGAGATGCTCTGGGTGACCTATAGGAGATGTTCTCGGTGACCCTATGGGAGATGCTCTGGGTGACTCTATGGGAGATGTTCTAGGTGACCCTATGGGAGATGCTATGGGTGACCTATGGGGGATGTTCTAGGTGACCCTATAGGAGATGTTCTAGGTGACCCTATGGCAGATTCTCTGGGTGACTCTATGGGAGATGCTCTGGGTGACCTACAGGAGATGTTCTAGGTGACCCTACGGGACAAGTCCAAGGTAGCCCTGTGGGGGACACTCAAGGTGACCAATGGGGGACACAAGGTGACCAACAGGAGACGTTCTAGGTGATCCAACGGGGCCTATTGTACATAACACTGCTAGGGGAACACTGGAAACCCCAGGGCTGGGCCAGGCCAATGTCAAGGACACCATCACCATCAAGGGGCGGGTCCGGAACGACCCGGAGGTTGAGTGGGTGTGTCCCGCTGAGGCCCCACCCCCTGTCCCCAGGTGCTGTCCCTGCCCCACCGGCGCCTGGTGTGTTGCTGCCAACTCTACGAGGTCCCCGACCCCAACCGGCCCCAGCGCCTGGGGCTGCACCAGCGCGAGGTCTTCCTCTTCAACGACCTGCTGGTGGTGAGCTTGGGGGGGGGTGGTGGGGGGGAGTGGGGACTTGGGGGGTGGCCCCACATATTTTTTTGGGGTGGGGGGTTTCCCACCAAGATGCCCCCGGTGACCCGATGGGCCTCGGCAGGTGACGAAGATCTTCCAGAAGAAGAAGATCCTGGTGACCTACAGCTTCCGCCAGAGCTTCCCCCTCGTGGAGATGCACATGCAGCTCTTCCAGAACGCCTGTGAGCGCCCCACGGCGCCCCACAGCACCCCATGGCACCCCACGGCACCCCATAGAACCCCACAGCACCCCACGGCACCCCATGGCACCCCACGGCACCCCATAGAACCCCACAGCACCCCACGGCACCCCATAGAACCCCACGGCACCCCATGGCACCCCACAGCACCCCATGGCACCCCACGGCACCCCACGGCGCCCCACGGCACCCCATGGACACCCCATGGCACCCCACAGCACCCCATAGAACGCCACAGCACCCCATGGCACCCCATGGCACCCCACAGCACCCCACGGGGCCCCACGGCACCCCATGACACCCCACCCTGCCCCACAACACCTCCATGGGACCCTCCCCTTGCCCCTTCACCCCGTAATGTCCCTGATGTCCCCATAAGGTCCCTGATGTCCCCATAGTGTCCCTTGTGTCTCCTGGTGTCCCCATAATGTCCCTCGTGTCCCCCATGACGTCCCCGGTGTCCCCATGATGTGTCTGATGCCCCCATAATGTCCCTGATGTCCCCATAAGGTCCCTGATGTCCCCATAATGTCCCCGGTGTCCCCATAATGTCCCTCGTGTCCCCCATGATGACCCTGGTGTCCCCCATGACGTCCCCGGTGTCCCCGTGATGTGTCTGATGTCCCCTATAAGGTCCCTGATGTCCCCATAAGGTCCCTGATGTCCCCATGATGTCCCTCGTGTCCCCCATGATGTCCCCATGATGTCCCCGGTGTCCCCATGATGTCCCTCGTGTCCCCCATAATGTCCCTCGTGTCCCCCATAATGTCCCTCGTGTCCCCCATGATGTCCCCATGATGTCCCCGGTGTCCCCATGATGTCCCTCGTGTCCCCCATGATGTCCCCGGTGTCCCCATGACGTCCCTGCTGACCCCCATAATGTCCCGTGATGTCCCCCACGATCTCCCTTGGTGTCCCCATGATGCCCCCGATGTCCCCCCAACCCCGTCCCCTTGACCCCCCTGACCTCTGACCCCCCTCCCCAGATTACCAGTTTGGGATCAAGCTGCTGTCGGCGGCGCCGGGGGGGGAGCGGAAGGTGCTGATCGTCTTCAACGCCCCGAGCCCCCAGGACCGGCTGCGCTTCGCCAGCGACCTCCGCGAGTCCGTGGCCGAGGTGCAGGAGATGGAGAAGTACCGCGTGGAGGGTGAGCGGGGCACTGGGAGCACTGGGAGGGGAACTGGGGGCACTGGGAGGGGAACTGGGGGCACTGGGAGGGGATTTGGGGATACTGGGAGGGGACTGGGAGCACTGGGAGGGCCGCTGGGGGAGCTGGGAGGGGAACTGGGGGCACTGGGAGGGGAACTGGGGGCACTGGGAGGGGATTTGGGGATACTGGAAGGGGACTGGGAGCACTGGGAGGGCCGCTGGGGGAGCTGGGAGGGGAATTGGAGGTATTGGAAGGGGCACTGGGAGCACTGGGAGGGGCACTGGGAGCGCTGGGAGGGGATTTGGGGGTACTGGCAGGGGACTGGGAGGGGAATTGGGGATACTGGGAGGGGACTGGGAGCACTGGGAGAGGCACTGGGAGTGCTGGGAGGGGAATTGGGGGCACTGGGAGGGGCACTGGGGGCACTGGGAAAAGAATAGGGGGCACTGGGAGCACTGGGAGGGCCGCTGGGGGAGCTGGGAGGGGAACTGGGGTCACTGGGAGGGGAACTGGGGGCACTGGGATGGGATTTGGGGATACTGGGAGGGGATTGGGAGCACTGGGAGGGCTGCTGGGGGAGCTGGGAGGGGAACTGGGGTCACTGGGAGGGGAACTGGGGGCACTGGGATGGGATTTGGGGATACTGGGAGGGGATTGGGAGCACTGGGAGGGCCGCTGGGGGAGCTGGGAGGGGAATTGGAGGTATTGCGAGGGGAACTGGGGGCACTGGGAGGGGATTTGGGGATACTGGGAGGGGACTGGGAGCACTGGGAGAGGCACTGGGAGTGCTGGGAGGGGAATTGGGGGCACTGGGAGGGGCACTGGGAAAAGAATAGGGGGCACTGGGAGCACTGGGAGGGACACTGGGGGCGCTGAGAGAGGCACTGGGGGTGCTGGGAGCACTGAGAGGGGCACTGGGAGTACTGGTAGGGGAATTGGGGTCACTGGGAAAAGAATTGGGGGCACTGGGAGCACTGGGAGGGGCACTGGGAGCACTGGGAGAGGCACTGGGAGCACTGGGAGGAGAATTGGGGGCACTGGGAGCACTGGGAGGGACACTGGGGATGCTGGGAGAGGCACTGGGAGCACTGGGATGGGACTGGGAGCACTGGGCCAGGCACTGGGCTACCAATACTGACACTGGAACCACTGGGAGCCACTGGGCGATGACCAGGCTGAACAACGCTGCAAACTGGGAGCCACTGGGATACCCCCCCCCCGCCTCCCCCCCGCCCTCCCGGTGCAGACTGGTCAATTCAATGGGGACTGGGACTACTGGGGAGGCACTGGGATGACTGGGAGCGCCACTGGGAGCACTGGAAGGGGCACTGGGAGCGCTGGGAGGGGATTTGGGGGTACTGGCAGGGGACTGGGAGGGGAATTGGGGATACTGGGAGGGGACTGGGAGCACTGGGAGAGGCACTGGGAGTGCTGGGAGGGGAATTGTGGGCACTGGGAGGGGCACTGGGGGCACTGGGAAAAGAATAGGGGGCACTGGGAGCACTGGGAGGGACACTGGGGGCGCTGAGAGAGGCACTGGGGGTGCTGGGAGCACTGAGAGGGGCACTGGGAGTACTGGTAGGGGAATTGGGGTCACTGGGAAAAGAATTGGGGGCACTGGGAGCACTGGGAGGGGCACTGGGAGCACTGGGAGGGACACTGGGGATGCTGGGAGAGGCACTGGGAGCACTGGGAGGAGAATTGGGGGCACTGGGAAAAGAATTGGGGGCACTGGGAGCACTGGGAGGGACACTGGGGATGCTGGGAGAGGCACTGGGAGCACTGGGATGGGACTGGGAGCACTGGGCCAGGCACTGGGCTACCCATACTGACACTGGAACCACTGGGAGCCACTGGGCGATGACCAGGCTGAACAACGCTGCAAACTGGGAGCCACTGGGATACCCCCCCCCCCGCCTCCCCCCCGCCCTCCCGGTGCAGACTGGTCAATTCAATGGGGACTGGGACTACTGGGGAGGCACTGGGATGACTGGGAGCGCCACTGGGAGCACTGGAAGGGGCGCTGGGAGCGCTGGGAGGGGATTTGGGGGTACTGGCAGGGGACTGGGAGGGGAATTGGGGATACTGGGAGAGGCACTGGGAGTGCTGGGAGGGGAATTGTGGGCACTGGGAGGGGCACTGGGGTCACTGGGAAAAGAATTGGGGGCACTGGGAGCACTGGGAGGGGCACTGGGAGCACTGGGAGGGACACTGGGGATGCTGGGAGAGGCACTGGGAGCACTGGGAGGAGAATTGGGGGCACTGGGAGCACTGGGAGGGACACTGGGGATGCTGGGAGAGGCACTGGGAGCACTGGGATGGGACTGGGAGCACTGGGCCAGGCACTGGGCTACCCATACTGACACTGGAACCACTGGGAGCCACTGGGCGATGACCAGGCTGAACAACGCTGCAAACTGGGAGCCACTGGGATACCCCCCCCCCCGCCTCCCCCCCGCCCTCCCGGTGCAGACTGGTCAATTCAATGGGGACTGGGACTACTGGGGAGGCACTGGGATGACTGGGAGCGCCACTGGGAGCACTGGAAGGGGCACTGGGAGCGCTGGGAGGGGATTTGGGGGTACTGGCAGGGGACTGGGAGGGGAATTGGGGATACTGGGAGAGGCACTGGGAGTGCTGGGAGGGGAATTGTGGGCACTGGGAGGGGCACTGGGGTCACTGGGAAAAGAATTGGGGGCACTGGGAGCACTGGGAGGGGCACTGGGAGCACTGGGAGGGACACTGGGGATGCTGGGAGAGGCACTGGGAGCACTGGGAGGAGAATTGGGGGCACTGGGAGCACTGGGAGGGACACTGGGGATGCTGGGAGAGGCACTGGGAGCACTGGGATGGGACTGGGAGCACTGGGCCAGGCACTGGGCTACCAATACTGACACTGGAACCACTGGGAGCCACTGGGCGATGACCAGGCTGAACAACGCTGCAAACTGGGAGCCACTGGGATACCCCCCCCCCCGCCTCCCCCCCGCCCTCCCGGTGCAGACTGGTCAATTCAATGGGGACTGGGACTACTGGGGAAGCACTGGGATGACTGGGAGCGCCACTGGGAGCACTGGAAGGGGCACTGGGAGCGCTGGGAGGGGATTTGGGGGTACTGGCAGGGGACTGGGAGGGGAATTGGGGATACTGGGAGGGGACTGGGAGCACTGGGAGAGGCACTGGGAGTGCTGGGAGGGGAATTGGGGGCACTGGGAGGGGCACTGGGGGCACTGGGAAAAGAATAGGGGGCACTGGGAGGGACACTGGGGGCGCTGAGAGAGGCACTGGGGGTGCTGGGAGCACTGAGAGGGGCACTGGGAGTACTGGTAGGGGAATTGGGGGCACTGGGAAAAGAATTGGGGGCACTGGGAGCACTGGGAGGGGCACTGGGAGCACTGGGAGGGACACTGAGGATGCTGGGAGAGGCACTGGGAGCACTGGGAGGGACACTGGGGATGCTGGGAGAGGCACTGGGAGCACTGGGATGGGACTGGGAGCACTGGGCCAGGCACTGGGCTACCAATACTGACACTGGAACCACTGGGAGCCACTGGGCGATGACCAGGCTGAACAATGCTGCAAACTGGGAGCCACTGGGATACCCCCCCCCCCCGCCTCCCCCCCGCCCTCCCGGTGCAGACTGGTCAATTCAATGGGGACTGGGACTACTGGGGAGGCACTGGGATGACTGGGAGCGCCACTTCTCCCCCTGCAGCCGAACTGGAGAAGCAAAAGGGGGTGTCGGGGGCCCGGGGGGGGGGGCCGGGGCCCCCCCGGGAGGCGCTGAACGGCCTCAGCCGCAGCAGCCTGGAGGAGGCTTTCGGGGAGGGGCTCAAGCGCAGCGCCCTCAGCAGCTCCCTGCGGGACCTCTCCGACGGCGGTGAGACTTTGGGGGGGCCCCCCCCCCCAAAAAAAAAAAAAAAAAATTTAAAAAAAAAAAAAATGGGGGGGTTAGGGATCACCGGAGGGGGTTTGGGGGGCAGCTGAGTGGCCTGGGGGGGGGGGTTTGAGGGATTTGAGGGGGGGATTTGGGGTCACCTGGGGGGGTTTGGGGTTCCCTGGGGGGGTTTGGGGTCACCTGGGGGGGTGTCGGGGTGCCGGGGGGGGGGGTTGGAGTCATCTGGGGGGGGATTTGGGGTCCCTTTGGGGGGTATTTAGGGTCCCCTGGGGGGGTATTTAGGGTCCCCTGGGGGGGTTTGGGGTCACTGGGGGGGTTTGGGGTTCCCTGGGGGGGTTTGGGGTCACCTGGGGGGGTTTGGGGTTCCCTGGGGGGGTTTGGGGTCACCTGGGGGGGTATCGGGGTGCCGGGGGGGGGTTGGAGTCATCTGGGGGGGGATTTGGGGTCCCCTGGGTGTGATGGGGTCTCCTGGGGGGGTTTGGGGTCCCTTGGGGTGGTATCGGGGTGCCCTGGGGGGGTATTTCGGGTCCCCTGGAGGGGTTTGGGGTTCCCTGGGGGGGTTTGGGGTCACCTGGGGGGGTGTCGGGGTGCCGGGGGGGGGGGGGTTGGAGTCATCTGGGGGGGGATTTGGGGTCCCTTTGGGGGGTATTTAGGGTCCCCTGGGGGGGTATTTAGGGTCTCCTGGGGGGGTCTGGGGTCACTTGGGGGGCGTTTGGGGTCCCCTGGGGGTGTTGGGGTCACCTGGGGGGGTATTTGGGGTGCCCTGGGGGTGTTGGGGGATATTGGGGGGGTCTCCTTTTGGGAGCTTTGAGGGGGGGGGATTTTGGGGCCCCTGGGGGGGTATTTGGGGTCCCCTGGGGCGCATTGGGGTGCCCTAGGGGGGGCGCAGCCATATTTGGGGGTCACATATTGGGGGGACCCCCCCCCGCTGCCCCCCAACTCCTTCCCCCCCCCCCCCCCCAGGCAAGCGGGGCCGGCGCAACAGCGTGGGGTCCCTGGACAGCACCATCGAGGTGAGTGGGCGGGGCCCCGGCAGGCCACGCCCCTTCAAACCCCACCCACTTCTACAGCCACACCCACCCCGGGCACCTTCCTGCCCTGGGGAAAGGGGGCGGGGCTTGTGGGAGGGGCGGGGCTTGAGCCAGGGGACAGAGACAACAGAGTAAAGGGGGCGTGGCTCCAGGGAGGGGGCGGGGTTTACTCTAAGGGGTGGGGCTTGTGTGGGAAGAGGGTGGGGCTACCTGTAGGGGGCGTGGCTTGCTTTAGGGGCGTGGCTTGTGGATGAAGAGGTGGGGCTGACTTTAGGGGTGTGGTTTGCCCGGTGAAGGGGCGGGGTTACTTCTAGGGAGCGGTGCTTGCATGGAAAGAGGGCGGGGCTGCCTCTAGGGGCGGGGCTTGCACGGGCAGAGGGCGCGGCATCCTTTAGGGGGTGTGACTTGTGCGGAAAGAGGGTGTGGCATCCTTTAGGGGGTGTGGCTTACACGAGGAGAGGACGGCACTGCCTTCTAGGGGGCGTGGCTTGTTCAGGGAGAGGGCGTGGTGTTCTCTGGGGGCGTGGCTTGTGTGGGGAGAGGGCGGGGCTGCCTCTATAGGGGGAGTGGCTTGTTTGGGGAGAGGGCGTGGTGTTCTCTAGGGGCGTGGCTGCCTCTCTAGTGGGCGTGGCTTCCTCTCTAGGGGGTGTGGCTTGTTTGGGGAGCAGGCGTGGTGTTCTCTAGGGGCGTGGCTTGCGCGGGGAGAGGGCGTGGCTTCCTCTCTATGGGGTGTGGCTTGTTCAGGGAGAGGGCGTGGTGTTCTCTGGGGGCGTGGCTTGCACGGGGAGAAGGCGGGGCTGCCTCTCTGGGGGCGTGGCTGCCTTTCTAGGGGGTGTGGCTTGTTCGGGGAGAGGGCGTGGTGTTCTCTGGGGGCGTGGCTTGTGCGGGGAGAGGGCGGGGCTGCCTCTCTGGGGGCGTGGCTGCCTTTCTAGGGGGTGTGGCTTGTTCGGGGAGAGGGTGTGGTGTTCTCTGGGGGCGTGGCTTGTGCGGGGAGAGGGCGGGGCTGCCTCTCTGGGGGCGTGGCTGCCTCTCTAGGGGGTGTGGCTTGTTCGGGGAGAGGGTGTGGTGTTCTCTGGGGGCGTGGCTTGTGCGGGGAGAGGGCGGGGCTGCCTCTCTGGGGGCGTGGCTGCCTCTCTAGGGGGTGTGGCTTGTTCGGGGAGAGGGCGTGGTGTTCTCTAGGGGCGTGGCTGCCTCTCTAGGGGGTGGGGCTTGTTCGGGGAGAGGGCGTGGTGTTCTCTAGGGGCGTGGTTTGTGCGGGGAGAGGGCGTGGCTGCCTCTCTAGGGGGCGTGGCTTGTTCAGGGAGCAGGTGTGGTGTTCTCTGGGGGCGTGGCTTGCGCGGGGAGAAGGCGGGGCTGCCTCTCTAGGGGGCGTGGGTTGTATGAGGAGAGGGCGGGGCTTTCTTGGTGGGCGTGGCTTGCCCGGAGAGAGTCCAGCGTCACCCCCCCCCCACCAAGGACCCCTCCGTTTGCCCGACCAATGGGCGTCGGCTCTGGCTGGAGGGGGCGTGTCCGCGTCCTCCTGACCGCGCCCCCCCCGCAGGGCTCCATCATCAGCAGCCCCCGGCCGCAGGCTCGGGGCCCTCCGGGGGGGCCGGGGGGGGCCCCCGAAGGCTACAAACCGCCCCCCCGCCCCGTCTCCAACTCCTCCTCGTTCTTGGGGTCCCTCTTCGGGAGCCGACGGGGAAAAGGCCCCCCCGGGCCCCCCCCTGGAACCGGGGGTCCGACATCGGCTTCGGCTTCTTCTTCTTCAGCTTCGTCCTCCCATCATCATCATCACGCCCCCCCCGCGCCCCCCCCGGCCTCGGAGGGACCCTCCAAGCTCCAAGCGCTTCACGCT
The DNA here is from genome assembly GCF_965140245.1 of Athene noctua. NCBI lineage: Eukaryota > Metazoa > Chordata > Aves > Strigiformes > Strigidae > Athene > Athene noctua. The sequence continues at coordinate 245,890 of NC_134075.1, forward strand.
CAATATTGTCACGGGGCCGGGGGGGTCGGCGGCGGCGTTGGGGGGGGGGGGGGGGGGGGCAGCGGCGGTGGGAGGGGCGGCAGTGGGGGGTCCCGGCCCCCCCCCGCCACCCCCTTACCCCCAGCAGCCCCCCCCTCCGGCTCGTCCCGCTCCCCCCCCGCCGTTACCCGCCATCGCCGCCGGAGCCCCCCCGCGTTTTCACGGGGGACCCCAACCCCCTTTATCAGCCCCCCCCCAGCAGCACGGCCCCCCCGGTGGGGGGTTCCCCCCACCTCACCCCCATTACACCCTTCACCGACCGGGAAAAAGGGGGGGGGCACCACCAGGACCCCCCCGTCAACCTCTTTCCCCTCTCCCGCTTTACAGCCCCGCGCCCCCCCATCACGGTTTACCCCACGTTTACCCCCCCGGCCCCCCCCCTCATCATCACCCTCCTCCTCCTCCCCCAGCACCGGCCGCCGCCAAACATTTTGTTTTCGGAGGGGGGGGAGGCGGAGGGGGGGGGGCAACAGTGGGGGGACCCCTCCGAGGAGGTGGTGGTGGTGGTGGGGGGGGGGGGGGTGGTGGCGGTGGCGGTGGGGGGGGGCCACCCCCCCCATCTCATCATCACCATCATCATCATCATCATCACCACCCCCCTCCTCATTCCCCTATCCCCCCCCACCCTTCTTACCCCCCTTTGCCCCCCCCCTCGCCACACACCCCCCTCAGCCCACACTCCCCCGCCGGCCCCACCTCACCCTTAGCTCAACCCGGGCAGGGCCCCCCAAAACCAAAAGGGGGGAACCGCATCAGCACCGTGGTCTGACGGCCCCCCCCCCCCCCGGGCCCCCCCCTTTATCCCTTTGCCCCTTCCTCGCTCCATTTTTTTCTCTCTCCCCCCCCCCCCCCCTCAAAGAACGGACACAACTCATGGCAGCGATGGACGGCGCCGGCATGCTGGTTACGATGGTTATTTTTGTAAAACAGCCCCCCCCCGTTTTTTTGACAACCCCCCCCCCCTTTTTTACCTGCACGTGGCTCGTGTTTGGCTGCTCGCGCCTCGCCCCTACGCGGGTGGGGGCACCCCCCCCCCCTTTTTTTCATCTCCCCCCCCCCCCCTCCCCTCCCAGGCCATTTTGGGGGTCCAGCATCGAGGATGGGCCCCCCCCCGCCTCAGGCTGAATGTCACATGGCACTTTAACCCCCCCCCATCCCCCCCACCCCCTACTCCCAAACCTTCTGAACCCCAAAACCTGGCATCTGGGGGGGCCCCCCCCTTTGCCCCCCCAGGCGGCCGGGCCCGCATGCGCCCGGGCCCTGTATATAAGAGACTGTATATTTGATGCTTCATAAAACGGACCGGCCGGCCCTTGGCGTGTCACACGCGTGCACCCCCCTTTTTTTTTTTTTTTTTTTTTTGGGGGGGGCCCTATAGGGGCTATAGGGGCTGCTGGCGGGAAGGATTGAGGAGGTTTAAGGGAGGTGGGGGGGGGGTATAAGGGGAGGGAGAGCGGCCTTGGGGCTCGAAGGACGATGGGGAGGGGGTGTAAGGGACTCTGGGGGGGGGGGTGTGTCTCTGGGGGGTGTATAGGGGTCTGGGGGCTATAGGGGCTGTAATGGGGAGACTGGGGCTATAATGGGGGGACCCTGCGGGCTATAAGGGGGGGGTCACTGGGGGCTATAGGGGCCGTAAGGGGGAGACTGGGGGCTATAGGGGCCATAATGGGGACCCTCGGGGCTATAATGGGGGTCTCGGGGGCTATAGGGGCCATAAGGGGGAGACTGGGGCTATAATGGGGGGGTCCTGGGGGCTATAGGGGCCATAATTGGGGTCCTGGGGGCTATAGGGGCCATAACGGGGGGATCCTGGGGGCTATAGGGGCCACAACGGGGTCCCTGGGGGCTATAACGCGGGTCTCGGGGGCTATAGGGGCTATAACGGGGGTCTCGGGGGCTATAGGGGCCATAACGGGGGTCCCTGGGGGCTATAGGGGCTATAACGGGGGTCTCGGGGGCTATAGGGGCCATAAGGGGGAGACTGGGGCTATAATGGGGGGACCCTGGGGGCTATAGGGGCCATAAGGGGGGGATCCTGGGGGCTATAGGGGCCATAAGGGGGGTCCCGGGCGCTATAGGGGCCATAATGGGGAGATTTGGGCTATAATGGGGGGACCCTGGGGGCTATAGGGGCCATAACGGGGGTCCCGGGGGCTATAGGGGCCATAACGGGGGTCCCTGGGGGCTATAGGGGCTATAACGGGGGTCCCTGGGGGCTATAGGGGCCATAACGGGGGTCCCTGGGGGCTATAGGGGCTATAACGGGGGTCCCTGGGGGCTATAACGGGGGTCCCTGGGGGCTATAGGGGCCATAATGGGGACCCTCGGGGCTATAATGGGGGTCTCGGGGGCTATAGGGGCCATAACGGGGGTCCCGGGGGCTATAGGGGCCCTAAGGGGGGCTGTGCCGGCGGTCCGCGGCGGGAGGGGGGGCGGAGCTTCCCTTTAAGCCCCGCCCCTTAACGGGAGCGCTCCGCCCCGTAGCCCCACCCCTCACCCCGCCCCTCCACCCCGCGGGCGAGGCGCATGCGCGTTGCGCCGCTTTAAACGTGCGCAACAAGTCCCGGCCCGTGCGCTTGACCCAGCCGCGGAGGCGAAGCGCGGCGGATGAGATCCGTCCGCCGAGAAGAGAGAGAGCGAGAAGGGGGCAGAGCTTGGGGACTATTTAACCGCCGCTCCTCCCGCCGCTACCGGCGCCGAGCAGCGGGTACGGGGGGGGGGGGAGCGGGTGAGGAGAGGACGAGACGGGGAGGTCTCCGCTTCTTTTTAACGCTTTACCCGCCGCGGCGTGGCGGAGTTTAGAGGTTACGCTATTCGGGCGGCGGAAGGAGACATGTCCGTGAAGGGAAAAGAGGGGTGAACGGCGCGGCCGAAGCACCGCCCCGCGTGCCGCCGCGCCTGCGCAGTGTGTGAGTGCGCGGGGGCGGGGGGGGAGCGAGAGGAGGAGGAGGAGGGAACTCAAGATGGCGGCGGCGGCCCGAGAGGGGGGACCGGGCAGGCCTCGGCCTTGAGGCGGGCGGTTCGCGGAACCGGTAGCGGCTGTTTATCGCGATCAGGCAGCGGCGAGACCGGAGGGAGGTGGTGGAGGGAGGGAGGGAAGCGAGCGAGGGTGGGAGGGCGGCGGTGGTGGTGGTGGTGGCGGCGGGGGGGGGTGGGTGGGGGGGGGTAAGAAAGACGGACGGAACAGTTCGGCGGAGGCATCCGGGTGGTGGGGTTGGTTTTTTTTTGTCGTTTTGTTGTTTTTTTGTTTTTTTTTTTTTTTAAATCCTTCCCTCCCCCTTTCCCCGGGGCTTTTGGGGAAGGGGGGGGGCGGCCTGTGAGGGGGTGGTGGGGGCCTTTATGGCTCCTTGAGGGGGTTCCCCGCGGGTAGTGAGGGAAAACACCCCCCCACACACACACAGAGACACACACACACCCCCCCCCCGGCCCCTCGCCCTCTTCCACCTCCACCCTCGGTGGGGAGGATGGAAGAGGGGGAGCAGCAACGCGGAGGGGGCGGTTGGGCCGAGTGGGGACCCGCCCCGGGGGGGTCCCCACCTTGGGGTACCCCCCTTCTGCACCGTCGGAGGGGGATGAAGAAACCAAACGGAACCGCGGTGGGGAATGGGGGGGGACGGACCCTACCGCTGGCGATTTAATTCCCCCCCGGTCGGTTACAGCCCCCTCGAAAATCGTGGGGGAGGAGAGAATCGCGGCCCCCCTCGCCCCCCTAAAAGCGTTGGGGAACCGCGAGGGAAAGGAGGGGGACGGGCAAAGCACCCGGGGGGGGCAGACCCCCGGGTGAAGAACGAAGCCCCCGTAAAACCCCTGAGGAACGTGGGGCCCGAAGCGGGGATCGTCCAGGCCCTGAAGACAAGGCCCGGAGACCTTTTGGGGGTCCCCGAAACGGGGGTGAAACCCTTCGAGGTCCCCCCCCAAACTCTGGGGATCAACGGGGTGAATGGGGGACTCCTTGGCTAACGGTGACGGGGGAACTGGAACCCCCCGAAGACTTTTTACCCCCCCCCGAATGTCCCGTTTTCGAGCCCAGTTGGGCCGAATTCAGCGACCCCCTGGGTTACATCGCCAAGATCCGCCCCATCGCCGAGAAAAGCGGCATCTGCAAGATCCGACCCCCAGCTGTGAGTATTTTTTTTGGGGGGGGGGCCCCCCCGCCCCCCCCCCCAATCCCACTTTCCCCTCAAAGTTGGGGGTCACTGCCCCGCTGGGGGTGACTGACCCCATTTGGGGTGGAGGGGGGGGGGGGGAGAGAGGTTCAATGGGGTAGGTGCCCCCCGGGGGGGGGTAATTCGCCTTCCCTGGGGGGCAACTTCTATCTTAAGGGGTTTAATTTCCCCCCCCCCGGGGGGGTAATTTATCATTTTGTGAGTTAATTCCCCCCCCCCTCCCGGGGACAACTTCCAATTTAAGGGGTTTAATTCCTTCCCCCCCCCCCTCCCGGGGGGGTAACTTCTCATTTAAGGGGTTTAATTACACACACCCCCCCAGGGGTAATTCCAATTTAAAGGGGGTTAATCCCCCCACCCCCCCCCCCCGGGGGGTCACTTCCAATTTGAGGGATTTAATTCCGCCCCCCCCGGGGGGGGGGGAATTTTTCCCATTTAGGGGGGGTTAAATTCCCCCGGGGGGGGGGGGGGGATATTTTCCCATTTAAGGCAGCTTAATTGCCCCCCTCCCTCGGATATTTTATTATTTAAAGGTATTTAATTGCCCCCCCCCCCTCCGAGGGGTATTTTCCTATTTAAGGGTGTTAATTGCCCCCCCCTTAATTAAATGCTCCTACACTTGTTCTATCGTGGGTTTAAATACCCCCAGCCCTGCTCTGCGGGGAGGGGGGGGTGGGAAATACCCACCTGGGGGGGTAAAATACCCCGGGGGGGGGAGCAAATATCCCTTTTTTTGGGGTAAATATTTGAGTTTTAGGGATCCGCGTGTACTTGACTGCGGGGTGTAGATCTTCATCTAGTTGATGGGGGGGGGGGGTTAAATACCCCCCCCGAGCTTTGTGGGGTGCTTGTGGGCTGCGGGGGGGGTCCCCACTGGGGCTGTGTGTTGTTTTTTTTTGGGGGGGGGGGGGGGGGGGAAGGCCCCCTGTTCCCCCCTCCCCTTGGCGAGGCCTTTCGCCCCCCCCCCCCCGCTTTAAAAGCTGACTTTGAGGAATTTGGGGTGTATTGTTGGGGTGTCCTGTATGGGAATGTTAGGGGGGGGGTGTCGGGGTGTGTGTCCCCCCCCTTTTTAATTTTTTTTTTCTCTCCCCTCCCCACGCCGGCCCCTCACAACAACAACAGTGACACGGCCAATATGGCTGCCAGCGCCGAGCCTTTGTCTGGCGAGCGGCGGGGGGGAGCCCCACCACAACCCGGCGGGGGGGGGGCCCCCCAAATCACCTAGAGCCCCTTGGACCAGGGAGGGGGATCCCCTAGAGATTGGAGGGGGCGAGATGGGGGCAGCATAAATCCCCCCCCCTTCCTTTCCCACTAACCCTGCTCCCTTTTACCCCCCCCCCTTCACTTCATGTTTCCTCTATTGGGAGGGGAGAGGGGGGGGCACCGCGTTGTGTCGCCACTCGGGGAGATCTTTTTGTTCTTAATTTAAAAAGTGGGGGGGGGGGTTGTGGGTTTTATTTTTGAAGGGGGGGCCACACAGGGACAGGCCAATCCGGTCCCCCCAGCTTAGCGAGGTAGAAAAGAGCTTCCGGGGAGGGCCGGGCCCGGCCGCTCCGGCGTCACCAACCCCTCACATAGGGGTCTGTCCCCCCCCCCCGCCTATTGCCCCCCTTTTTCTACTCGTGAAGGTGCTAAACACCCCCTTTAACCCCCCCCCTCCCAGGACTGGCAGCCCCCCTTCGCCGTGGAGGTGGACAACTTCAGGTTCACCCCCCGCATCCAACGCCTCAACGAGCTGGAGGTGAGTGTGTAAATTTATTTATTTTTTTTTATTCCCCCTCCCTTTATCCAGCTGGTTTTGGGGTGCTCACCCCTTTTACCCCCCCACAAAAAAAAAAAAAACAAACAGGCACAGACCCGGGTGAAGCTGAACTACCTGGACCAAATCGCTAAATTTTGGGAAATCCAGGGTTCTTCACTCAAAATCCCCAACGTCGAGCGACGCATCCTCGACCTCTACAGCCTCAGCAAGGTTTGACTGGGGGGGGCGCGGTGGTGTGATCTTGGGGATAGACCCCCCCCCAAATTCTATTTGGGGGGCCTGAGGACCCCCCCAAATCAATATTTTATACCAACAGGGCGTTGAAAACCCCCCGTTTGTGTGCTTAAGGACCCCCCCAAATCCCATCTGGGTGGGCTGGGGACCCCCCCAAATCAATATTTTATGCCATCTGGAGGTTGGGGACCCCCCCATCTATGGGGTTAAGGACCCCAAATTCTATTTGGGGGGCTGTGCACCCCCCGAATTAATATTTTATGCCATCTGGGGTGCTGGAGACCCCCTGTCTTAGGGCTGAGCCCCCCATATCCCATCTGGGTGGGCTGGGCACCCCCAAATAAATATTTTTATCCTATGTGGGGGCCTGGGGACTCCCCATTTGTTAGGTAAAGGACCCCAAATCCCATCTGGGTGGGCTGGGGACCCCCAAATCAATATTTTATGCCATCTAGGGGTTGGGGGCCCCCCCCATCTGTGGGGTTTAAGGACCCCCAAATCGCATCTGGGTGGGCTGGGCACCCCCCAAATCAATATTTTATGCCATCTGGGGCTTGGGGACCCCCCCATCTGTGGGGTTAAGGATCTCAAATCCTATTTGGGGGGCTGGGGACCCCCATATCTCATCTGTGGTGCTGGGGACCCCCCCAAATCAATCTTTTAACCCAACAGGGGCTTGGGGACCCCCATCTGTGGGGTTAGGCCCCCCCATATCCCATCTGGTTGTGCTGGGCACCCCCAAATAAATATTTTTATCCTATGTGGGGGCCTGGGGACTCCCCATTTGTTGGGTAAAGGACCCCAAATCCCATCTGGGTGCTCTGGGAATCCCCCCAAATTAATACTTTATGCCATCTGGGGGTTGGGACCCCCCCCATCTGTGGGGTTAAGGATCTCAAATCCTATTTGGGGGGCTGGGGACCCCCTATCTTAGGGTTAGGCCCCCCCATATCTCATCTGTGGCGCTGGGGACCCCCCCAAATCAATCTTTTAACCCAACAGGGGCTTGGGGACCCCCATCTGTGGGGTTAGGCCCCCCCATATCTCATCTGTGGCGCTGGGGACCCCCCCAAATCAATCTTTTAACCCAACAGGGGCTTGGGGACCCCCATCTCTGGGGTTAGGCCCCCCCATATCTCATCTGTGGCGCTGGGGACCCCCCCAAATCAATCTTTTAACCCAACAGGGGCTTGGGGACCCCCATCTGTGGGGTTAGGCCCCCCCATATCCCATCTGGTTGTGCTGGGCACCCCCAAATAAATATTTTTATCCTATGTGGGGGCCTGGGGACTCCCCATTTGTTGGGTAAAGGACCCCAAATCCCATCTGGGTGCTCTGGCAATCCCCCCAAATTAATACTTTATGCCATCTGGGGGTTGGGACCCCCCCCATCTGTGGGGTTAAGGATCTCAAATCCTATTTGGGGGGCTGGGGACCCCCTATCTTAGGGTTAGGCCCCCCCATATCTCATCTGTGGCACTGGGGACCCCCCCAAATCAATCTTTTAACCCAACAGGGGCTTGGGGACCCCCATCTGTGGGGTTAGGCCCCCCCATATCCCATCTGGTTGTGCTGGGCACCCCCAAATAAATATTTTTATCCTATGTGGGGGCCTGGGGACTCCCCATTTGTTGGGTAAAGGACCCCAAATCCCATCGGGGGGGGGGGGGGGGGGGGGTGTTTTTTTTTTTTTTTTGTTCATTTGAGTTTTTTGGGGGGGGTTTTTTGGTCCAGGTGGTGATGGAGGAAGGGGGCTACGAGGCCATTTGCAAGGACAGACGCTGGGCCCGGGTAGCCCAACGCCTCGCTTACCCCTCGGGGAAAAACATCGGCTCGCTGCTGCGCGCCCACTACGAGAGAATCATTTACCCCTACGAGATGTACCAGTCGGGGGCCAACCTGGTGGTGAGTTAATTTTAAAAAAAATAAAAAAAAAAACAAAAAAACAAACCACAACCCAAAATTAAGTTTTGAAGAGGTTTGGGGTGACGCCGAGGGTTTGAATTTTTAATTTTCAGCAGTGCAACACGAGGCCTTTCGAGAGCGAGGAAAAAGATCGGGAGTATAAACCCCACAGCATCCCTCTACGTCAGTCTGTCCAGCCCTCCAAAATCAACAGCTACGGCCGACGGGCTAAACGCCTGCAGCAAGAGGTCAGCCCCTTCATAAAAAAAATTAAAAAAAACCACTCAAAATCCATGTTTTTAAGCATAAAAAAAAAAATTAAAAAAAATAAAATTAATCGCGATTTTTTTTATCTTAATAAATTTTCACCAGCCGGAACCGACGGAAGAAGATATTGAAAAAAATCCCGAGCTGAAAAAGTTACAGATTTATGGAGCTGGCCCAAAAATGTTGGGTTTGGGGTTGGTGGCTAAAGACAAAACTTTACGAAAAAAAGGTACGAGGGGAAACCCCGACCCCTCGGGGCGAGTCGTGGGGGGCAGAGGGGTAGCGGTGACCCCGTAATTATTATTTTTATCCTGATTTTTTTATATGAAGGAGGTTCTGAGGGCAGAGGGGTTGTGGTGACCCCTTAATTATTATTTTTATCCCCAATTTTTGGAGATAAAGAAGGTTCTGAGTGCACAGGGGTCACGGTGACCCCTTAATTATCATTTTTATCCCCCATTTTTTTCTATAAAGAAGGTTCTGAGTGCACAGGGGTCGTGGTGACCCCCTAATTATCATTTTTATCCCCCATTTTTTTCTATAAAAAAGGTTCTGAGTGCACAGGGGTCACGGTGACCCCCTAATTGTCATTTTTATCCCCCATTTTTTTCTATAACGAAGGTTCTGAGTGCACAGGGGTCACGGTGACCCCCTAATTATTATTTTTATCCCCCATTTTTTTCTATAACGAAGGTTCTGAGTGCACAGGGGTCACAGTGACCCCCTAATTATTATTTTTATCCCCCATTTTTTTCTCTAAAGAAGGTTCTGAGTGCAGAGGGGTCGTGGTGACCCCCTAATTGTCATTTTTATCCCCCATTTTTTTCTATAAAGAAGGTTCTGAGTGCACAGGGGTCACGGTGACCCCCTAATTGTCATTTTTATCCCCCATTTTTTTCTATAAAGAAGGTTCTGAGTGCACAGGGGTCACGGTGACCCCCTAATTGTCATTTTTATCCCCCATTTTTTTCTATAAAGAAGGTTCTGAGTGCAGAGGTGTCACAGTGACCCCCTAATTGTCATTTTTATCCCCCATTTTTTTCTATAAAGAAGGTTCTGAGTGCAGAGGGGTCACGGTGACCCCCTAATTATCATTTTTATCCCCCATTTTTTTCTATAAAGAAGGTTCTGAGTGCACAGGGGTCACGGTGACCCCCTAATTGTCATTTTTATCCCCCATTTTTTTCTATAACGAAGGTTCTGAGTGCACAGGGGTCACGGTGACCCCCTAATTATTATTTTTATCCCCCATTTTTTTCTATAACGAAGGTTCTGAGTGCACAGGGGTCACAGTGACCCCCTAATTATTATTTTTATCCCCCATTTTTTTCTCTAAAGAAGGTTCTGAGTGCAGAGGGGTCGTGGTGACCCCCTAATTGTCATTTTTATCCCCCATTTTTTTCTATAACGAAGGTTCTGAGTGCACAGGGGTCACGGTGACCCCCTAATTATTATTTTTATCCCCCATTTTTTTCTATAAAGAAGGTTCTGAGTGCAGAGGTGTCACAGTGACCCCCTAATTGTCATTTTTATCCCCCATTTTTTTCTATAAAGAAGGTTCTGAGTGCAGAGGGGTCATGGTGACCCCTTAATTATAATTTTTATCCCCCATTTTTTTTATATAAAAAAAGTTCTGAGTGCAGAGGGGTAGCAGTGACCCCTTAATTATCATTTTTATCCCCCATTTTTGCACATAAAGAATGTTCTGAGTGCAGAGGTGTCACAGTGACCCCCTAATTATTATTTTTATCCCCCATTTTTTTATATAAAGAAGGTTCTGAGTGCAGAGGGGCCGTGGTGACCCCTTAATTATCATTTTTATCCCCCATTTTTGCAGATAAAGAAGGTTCTGAGTGCACAGGGGTCACGGTGACCCCCTAATTGTAATTTTTATCCCCCATTTTTTTCTATAAAGAAGGTTCTGAGTGCACAGGGGTCACGGTGACCCCCTAATTGTCATTTTTATCCCCCATTTTTTTCTATAAAGAAGGTTCTGAGTGCACAGGGGTCACAGTGACCCCCTAATTGTAATTTTTATCCCCCATTTTTTTCTATAAAGAAGGTTCTGAGTGCACAGGGGTCACGGTGACCCCCTAATTGTCATTTTTATCCCCCATTTTTTTCTATAAAGAAGGTTCTGAGTGCACAGGGGTCACGGTGACCCCCTAATTGTCATTTTTATCCCCCATTTTTTTCTCTAAAGAAGGTTCTGAGTGCAGAGGGGTCGTGGTGACCCCCTAATTATCATTTTTATCCCCCATTTTTTTCTATAAAAAAGGTTCTGAGTGCACAGGGGTCACGGTGACCCCCTAATTGTCATTTTTATCCCCCATTTTTTTCTATAAAGAAGGTTCTGAGTGCACAGGGGTCACGGTGACCCCTTAATTATCATTTTTATCCCCCATTTTTTTCTATAACGAAGGTTCTGAGTGCACAGGGGTCACGGTGACCCCTTAATTATCATTTTTATCCCCCATTTTTTTCTATAAAGAAGGTTCTGAGTGCACAGGGGTCACGGTGACCCCCTAATTGTCATTTTTATCCCCCATTTTTTTCTATAAAGAAGGTTCTGAGTGCACAGGGGTCACGGTGACCCCCTAATTGTCATTTTTATCCCCCATTTTTTTCTATAAAGAAGGTTCTGAGTGCAGAGGGGTCACGGTGACCCCCTAATTATCATTTTTATCCCCCATTTTTTTCTATAAAGAAGGTTCTGAGTGCAGAGGGGTCACGGTGACCCCCTAATTATCATTTTTATCCCCCATTTTTTTCTATAAAGAAGGTTCTGAGTGCACAGGGGTCACGGTGACCCCTTAATTATTATTTTTATCCCCCATTTTTTTCTATAACGAAGGTTCTGAGTGCACAGGGGTCACGGTGACCCCTTACTTATTACTTCTATCCCCCATATTTGCAGATAAAGAACATGCTGAGCGCAGAGGGGTAGCCGTGACCCCTTCATCATTATTTTTACCCCCCCGCCCCCCGTTTTTGCAGATAAGGACGGTCCGGAGTGTCCACCCACAGTGGTGGTGAAGGAGGAACCTGTGGGGGCCGAGGCCAAGGTGGAACCAGCATCTCCTCGGGGATACCTGGAGGGGAAGGAGGAGCTTCGCCACAGCCCCGAGCCCTGCACCAAAATGACAATGCGTTTGCGCCGCAGCCACAGCAACAGCCAGTTTGTGAGTGTGTGTGTGTGTGTGTGTCCCCTCCACCTCATCTCCCTGGGTGCCCCCCTTTCAAATAATTTAAATTTGTTTTTAATTTTTTTTTTTTTTTTTCCCCCCCAGGTCGATTCTTACGTCTGTCGCATCTGCTCGCGGGGCGACGAGGACGACAAACTGCTGCTCTGTGACGGTTGCGATGACAATTATCACATTTTTTGCCTCCTCCCGCCGTTGCCCGAAATCCCTAAAGGCATCTGGCGTTGCCCCAAATGTGTCATGGCGGTGAGGAGGGTTGTTTTTTTTTTTTTTAATGGGGCTGGGGGGGGTGTTGAAGAGAAATTGTGGACCCACCCCCCTCCAAAACACCCGTATCGACATCTGTGAACACCCCCAGTTTTTCTGGGGGGCTGCTGACACACCACACCCCCCCCCCAAATCAATATTTTATTCCAGCTGGAGGTTGGGGACCCTTTGTTTGTGGGGGTAGGGACCCCCCCATATTCCATTTGGGGAGATGAGGACCCCCCCAACTCATTATTTTATCCTATTTAGGGGGGTTGGGGACCCCCTATCTTGTGACATGGGGCTCCCCTAACCCTATCTGGGGGGCTGGGGACACCCCAAATCAGTATTTTATCCCGTCTGGGTTTTGGGGACCCCACATTAGTGGGGTTAAGGACCCCCAAATCCCATCTCAGAGGCTGGGGACCCCCTATCTTAGTGTTGGGGCACCCCCATGTCACATCTGGGGGGCTGGCGACCCCCCAAATCAATATTTTACTCCCAACAAGGGGGGTGGAGACCGTCTGTTTGTGGGGTTAAGGACCCCCATACCCCATCTGTGGGGCTGGGGACCCTTAAAACCAATCTTTTATCCCCAAAACAGGGTTGGGGACCCCATCTTTGGGGTTAGGCCCCCCCGTATCCCATCTATGGGGCTGAGGACCCCCCCAGATCCATATTTTATCCTCTGTGGGGGGCTGAGGACTCCACATTTGTTGGGTTAAGCACCCCAAATCCCATCTGGAGGGCTGGGCACCTCGTATCGACATCTGTGAACACCCCCAGTTTTTCTGGGGGGCTGCTGACACACCACACCCCCCCCCAAATCAATATTTTATGCCATCTGGGTGCTGGGGAGCCCCCCATCTCTGAGGTTAAGAACCCCAAGTCCCACTTAGGGGGCTGGGCACCCCCCAAATCAATACTTTATCTCATCTGGAGGGCTGGAGACCCCCTGTCTTAGGAATAGGCCCCCCCATATCCCATCTGGGTGCACTGGGGACCCCCCCCTTATGTTTTTTCTTGCCCCCCCACCCACCCCAGGAGTGCAAACGACCGCCGGAAGCTTTTGGCTTCGAGCAGGCGACGCGTGAATACACCCTGCAGAGCTTCGGGGAGATGGCTGACTCCTTCAAAGCTGATTATTTCAACATGCCCGTCCATGTAAGCACCCCAAAAACCCTCCCCCTGCCCCTTTCACACTGTCTGATGGGGAAAAAAGGGAAAAGACACCCCAAAACCCTCCCCCTGCCCCTTTCACACTGTCTGAGGGGGAAAAAAGGGAAAAGACACCCCAAAACCCTCCCGCTGCCCCTTTCACAGTGTCTGAGGGAGAAAAAAGGGGAAAGACACCCCAAAACCCTCCCCCTGCCCCTTTCACAGTGTCTGAGGGAGAAAAAAGGGGAAAGACACCCCAAAACCCTCCCCCTGCCCCTTTCACAGTGTCTGAGGGGGAAAAAAGGGAAAAGACACCCCAAAACCCTCCCCCTGCCCCTTTCACAGTGTCTGAGGGGGAAAAAAGGGAAAAGACACCCCAAAACCCTCCCCCTGCCCCTTTCACACCGTCTGAGGGAGAGAAAAAGGGAAAAGACACCCCAAAACCCTCCCCCTGCCCCTTTCACACTGTCTGAGGGAGAAAAAAGGGAAAAGACACCCCAAAACCCTCCCCCTGCCCCTTTCACACTGTCTGAGGGGGGAAAAAGGGAAAAGACACCCCAAAACCCTCCCCCTGCCCCTTTCACACTGTCTGAGGGGGGAAAAAGGGAAAAGACACCCCAAAACCCTCCCCCTGCCCCTTTCACAGTGTCTGAGGGGGGAAAAAGGGAAAAGAGACCCCAAAACTCTCCCCCTGCCCCTTTCACACCGTCTGAGCGTCCAAAAAAGCAAAATACACCCCCAAACCCCTCTTTTAAACCCCTTACAAAATCTCTCAGTCCCTATCTTTTAATTTTATTTTTTTTTTTTAAATCTTTTTTAGATGGTCCCCACGGAGCTGGTGGAGAAGGAATTCTGGCGTTTGGTGAACAGCATCGAGGAAGACGTGACGGTGGAGTACGGCGCCGACATCCACTCCAAGGAATTCGGGAGCGGCTTCCCCATCAGCGATGGGAAAAGAAAACTCTCTCCAGAAGAAGAGGTAAATGGAAAAAAAAAAAAAAAACAAAACCCACACAAAACCCCAAAAAACTTCACTCTCAAGCCTTGTAACCCCCCCGCCCCAGAACACTATTTATTTTTTTTTTTTTTTTTTTTTCCATCCCCTGTAGGAATACGCCGGGAGCGGTTGGAACCTCAACGTGATGCCGGTGTTGAAACAGTCGGTTTTGTGTCACATCAACGCTGATATTTCAGGGATGAAAGTGCCCTGGCTCTACGTGGGGATGGTCTTTTCTGCTTTTTGTTGGCACATCGAAGACCACTGGAGCTACTCCATCAACTACCTCCACTGGTGGGGGGCTCAGGAGAATGGAAGGGGCAGGGGGGGGGGGGGGCGAAAGGGAGATGGTGCGGGGGGTCCGTGGCCTTGGTCACATCACCCAGCCGGTGCAAATAGGACAGGGGAGGGGTTTTGGGGTGTCTTTTCTCTTTTTTTTTCCTCGTAAACAGTGCAGATGGAGCAGGGGGAGGGTTTTGGGGTGTCTTTTCCCTTTTTCTCTCCCTCAGACACTGTGAAAGGGGCAGGGGGAGGGTTTTGGGGTGTCTTTTCCCTTTTTCTCTCCCTCAGACAATGTGAAAGGGGCAGGGGGAGGGTTTTGGGGTGTCTTTTCCCTTTTTTCCCCCTCAGACAGTGTGAAAGGGGCAGGGGGAGGGTTTTGGGGTGTCTTTTCCCTTTTTCTCTCTCTCAGACAGTGTGAAAGGGGCAGGGGGAGGGTTTTGGGGTGTCTTTTCCCTTTTTCTCTCCCTCAGACAGTGTGAAAGGGGCAGGGGGAGGGTTTTGGGGTGTCTTTTCCCTTTTTTCCCCCTCAGACAGTGTGAAAGGGGCAGGGGGAGGGTTTTGGTGTGTCTTTTCCCTTTTTTCCCCCTCAGACACTGTGAAAGGGGCAGGGGGAGGGTTTTGGGGTGTCTTTTCCCTTTTTTCCCCCCTCAGACAGTGTGAAAGGGGCAGGGGGAGGGTTTTGGGGTGTCTTTTCCCTTTTTCTCTCCCTCAGACAGTGTGAAAGGGGCAGGGGGAGGGTTTTGGGGTGTCTTTTCCTTTTTCTCTCCCTCAGACGGTGTGAAAGGGGCAGGGGGAGGGTTTTGGGGTGTCTTTTCCCTTTTTCTCTCCCTCAGACAGTGTGAAAGGGGCAGGGGGAGGGTTTTGGGGTGTCTTTTCCCTTTTTTCCCCCTCAGACAGTGTGAAAGGGGCAGGGGGAGGGTTTTGGGGTGTCTTTTCCCTTTTTCTCTCCCTCAGACAATGTGAAAGGGGCAGGGGGAGGGTTTTGGGTGTCTTTTCCCTTTTTTCTCCCTCAGACAGTGTGAAAGGGGCAGGGGGAGGGTTTTGGGGTGTCTTTTCCCCTTTTTTCTCCCTCAGACAGTGTGAAAGGGGCAGGGGGAGGGTTTTGGGGTGTCTTTTCCCTTTTTTCCCCCTCAGACAGTGTGAAAGGGGCAGGGGGAGGGTTTTGGGGTGTCTTTTCCCTTTTTCTCTCCCTCAGACAGTGTGAAAGGGGCAGGGGGAGGGTTTTGGGGTCTCTTTTCCCTTTTTCTCTCCCTCAGACAATGTGAAAGGGGCAGGGGGAGGGTTTTGGGGTGTCTTTTCCCTTTTTTCTCCCTCAGACAATGTGAAAGGGGCAGGGGGAGGGTTTTGGGGTGTCTTTTCCCTTTTTTCTCCCTCAGACAATGTGAAAGGGGCAGGGGGAGGGTTTTGGGGTGTCTTTTCCCTTTTTTCCCCCTCGGACAGTGTGAAAGGGGCAGGGGAGGGGTTTTGGGGTGTCTTTTCCCTTTTTCTCTCCCTCAGACAGTGTGAAAGGGGCAGGGGGAGGGTTTTGGGGTGTCTTTTCCCTTTTTTCCCCCTCAGACAGTGTGAAAGGGGCAGGGGGAGGGTTTTGGGGTGTCTTTTCCCTTTTTTTCCCCTCAGACAGTGTGAAAGGGGCAGGGGGAGGGTTTTGGGGTGTCTTTTCCCTTTTTCTCTCCCTCAGACAGTGTGAAAGGGGCAGGGGGAGGGTTTTGGGGTGTCTTTTCCCTTTTTTCTCCCTCAGACAGTGTGAAAGGGGCAGGGGGAGGGTTTTGGGGTGTCTTTTCCCTTTTTCTCCCTCAGACAGTGTGAAAGGGGCAGGGGGAGGGTTTTGGGGTGTCTTTTCCCTTTTTCTCTCCCTCAGACAGTGTGGAAGCGTCAGGGGGAGATTTTGGGGGGCTCCACAACCCCCGGGGGTTCCCCAAGCTCCTTTATGTGCCAAGAGACGATTTTTTTAATTTTTATTTTCGGCTTCTCTACCCTCCCAGGGCTGCCCCTGAACCCGATTCTGGCCTGCCAGAAATATTTTCGGGGCGCCACAACCCCTCAACCTCAACCCAAAGCTCCCTTACGTGTTGGGTGCAGCATTTTTGGGGTGCCCTGACCCCCATTTTTCCATCTCTCCCTGCAGGAAGACCCCCAACCCTATTTTCCCCCCTTCCCAGTGCTGAGCTAAAACCCCTCCTGGGTGGGAGACAGTTTTGCTGTGACCCCTGGGGATTAGGGGGGGGGGGAGGCGGAATGAGATGAGTTTTGGGGTGCCTCTAACCCGATGTACCCCCAAAGGGGCGAGCCCAAGACGTGGTACGGGGTTCCCTCTTTCGCCGCCGAGCACCTGGAAGAGGTGATGAAGAAGTTGACGCCAGAACTTTTCGAGAGCCAACCCGACCTCCTCCACCAACTCGTCACCCTCATGAACCCCAACACCCTCATGGCTCACGGCGTCCCCGTGAGTAGCCTGGAAGGGGGGGGGGGGTGGGCAATGTTTTCCCCTTGACACCCCTCCCTAAACTATTTTTCTTTTGTTTTTTTTTTTTTTTTTACCCCAAAATACTCTTTTTGGGTTAATTTAGGTCGTCCGGACCAACCAATGCGCTGGGGAATTTGTCATCACCTTCCCCCGGGCCTATCACAGCGGCTTCAACCAGGGCTACAACTTCGCCGAGGCCGTGAATTTCTGCACGGCCGATTGGGTGAGCCCCGGAAAAATTAGGGGTGACCTCCCCCCAAAAATTGGTGGCGAGCCCCCCCCCTTGGTCTCCCCCTTGTGGTTTTGGTGGTCTGCCCCCCGTTTTGGTGGTCTCCCCCCCAAATCCCACCTCCCCTCACCCCAAACCTCCATTTTCCCCCAACAAAACCTCACGGGGGGGGGGGGTTTCCCTGAGTTTCAGGGGCCCCCCCTTACCCCCCCGTGCCCCCCAGCTCCCCGCCGGCCGTCAGTGCATCGAACACTACCGTCGTTTGCGCCGCTACTGCGTCTTCTCCCACGAAGAGCTCATCTGTAAAATGGCAGCTTGCCCCGAAAAACTCGACCTCAACCTGGCCGCCGCCGTGCACAAAGAAATGTTCGTTTTGGTGCAAGAAGAACGAAAACTCCGTAAAGCTCTGCTGGAAAAAGTACGTGAACCACTTAAAAAAAAAAATCGCTCTGTAGGTTGGTAATTTTTTTTTAAATTTTTTTTTAGTTTTTTATTTCTTAAAAAAATTTTTTTAATTTTTAAAATTTTTTTTAATTTTTTATTTACTATTTTTTATTTTTTATTTTTTTATTATTTTTTATTTTTTATTATTATTTTTTATTATTTTTTATTTTTTATTATTTTTATTTATTATTTTTTAATTTTTTATTTTTTTATTATTTTTATTATTTTTTATTTTTTATTTTTTATTATTTTTTATTTATTATTTTTTATTTTTTATTATTTTTTATTTTTATTATTTTTTATTTTTTTAAAAATTTTTGAATTTTATTTTTTAATGTTTTTATTTTTTAATTTTTTTTAAATTTTATTTTTTAACTTCTAATTTTTAGTTTTTATTATCAATTTTTAGTTTTTATTATCAATTTTTAGTTTTTATTATCAATTTAGTTTTTATTATCAATTTAGTTTTTATTATCAATTTAGTTTTTATTATCAATTTAGTTTTTATTATCAATTTAGTTTTTATTATCAATTTTTAGTTTTTATTATCAATTTTTAGTTTTTATTATCAATTTTTAGTTTTTATTATCAATTTTTAGTTTTTATTATCAAATTTTAGTTTTAATTATCAAATTTTAGTTTTAATTATCAAATTTTAGTTTTAATTATCAAATTTTAGTTTTAATTATCAAATTTTAGTTTTAATTATCAAATTTTAGTTTTAATTATCAAATTTTAGTTTTAATTATCAAATTTTAGTTTTAATTATCAAATTTTAGTTTTAATTATCAAATTTTAGTTTTAATTATCAAATTTTAGTTTTAATTATCAAATTTTAGTTTTAATTATCAAATTTTAGTTTTAATTATCAAATTTTAGTTTTAATTATCAAATTTTAGTTTTAATTATCAAATTTTAGTTTTAATTATCAAATTTTAGTTTTAATTATCAAATTTTAGTTTTAATTATCAAATTTTAGTTTTAATTATCAAATTTTAGTTTTAATTTTTTTTTTTACAATTTTTTTTAAATTTTTAAAATTTTTTTTTTTGAAGGGTATCACGGAAGCGGAGAGGGAAGCTTTCGAGCTGCTGCCCGACGACGAGCGTCAGTGTGATAAATGTAAAACCACCTGTTTTCTCTCGGCCTTGGCCTGTTACGACTGTCCCCAGTGTCTCGTTTGCCTCTATCACATGGACGATCTCTGCAAGTGCCCCCGTAGCAAGCAGTACCTTCGGTAAGGGAAGGGGGGGGCCCCAAATTGGTTTGGGGGGGGGGGAAGAGGGGGGACGGAGGGGATGGGGGGGTGTTTGGGGGGCTGTGGGTGTGATTTGGGCGGGATCTGGGTCTTGGTGTGTCACTGGGGGGGCTGTGGGTGTCACGAGGGGGGGCTGTGGGTCTTGGTGTGTCACTGGGGGGGCTGTGGGTGTCACGAGGGGGGGCTGTGGGTCTTGGTGTGTCACTGGGGGGCTGTGGGTGTCACGAGAGGGGGCTGTGGGTCTTGGTGTGTCACTGGGGGGGCTGTGGGTGTCACTGGGGGGGCTGTGGGTGTCACTGGGGGGGCTGTGGGTGTCACGAGGGGGGGCTGTGGGTCTTGGGGTGTCACGAGGGGGGGCTGTGGGTCTTGGTGTGTCACTGGGGGGGCTGTGGGTGTCACGAGGGGGGGCTGTGGGTCTTGGTGTGTCACTGGGGGGGGGGGGCCGTGGGTGGAGTTTAGGGGTGCTGGGGGGGGTCCCTGTGTACAGTTTGGGGGGTCCCTCTGTACCCCGGGGGGGGGGGGCATGATTATCATTTCGGGGGTGCTGGGGGGGGTGTGCTCCTTGTACCCCTGGGCAGCTTTGAGGGGCTGCCCCTGTGTCTGGGGTGGGGGGGGGGGCCTCCCTCTTCAAAAATAATTTTCTGGGGGTCCCACCCCCCCCTATTTTACACCACTCAAGCCACAAAACCCCCCCTGACACCACCACCCCCCCCCCCCCAATCCCCTTGCACCCAACCCAGGCGCTTTCCCCATTCACCACAGTCAGGGATTTAAAGGGTGCTGACACCCCCCCAAAAAAAAAAAAAACCAAAAAAACATCCTACCCCCCCAAAAAACACCCTGTCGTCCCCCCCCTCACTTCCAGGTACCGTTACACCCTGGACGAGTTACCGGCCATGTTGCACAAATTAAAAGTCCGGGCCGAATCCTTCGACACTTGGGCCAACAAAGTCCGGATCGCGCTGGAGGTGGAAGACGGTCGCAAACGGAGTGAGTTTGGGGGGGCGGGGGGGGAAGGAAGGATTTTTGAGGGGGATTCAGGAGGATTTTGAGGTGATTTCTGAGGTTTTTGGGGTGTTGGGTTTTTTTTTTTGGGGCAGCTTTGGAGGAATTAAGGGCTTTGGAATCGGAGGCCCGAGAGAGGAAGTTTCCGGAGAACGAGCTGCTGCATCGCCTCAAGGGCTGCCTGGCGCAGGCCGAGCGCTGCGTGTCCGAGGCCCTGGGGCTCATCAGCTCCCAGGAGACGGGGTGAGTGGCCACACCGTGTGTCCCCCGAGGTAGCCACCGTAGCCCTCCGTGGTAGCCCCTGTCTCCCTTTTTCCCTCCGTGGGTTTGTCTTGGGATGCCCCGATGCTTTTCTTGTGGCTCTTGGCCCGCTTGTCTTGGGGTTCGTGGTGGCCACGTCGTGGGCCCCGTCTTGTCCTCCTTGTGGCCACTGCCGTGTCCCCCCGTGTCCCCGTAACGGACCCCTTCCTGTCCCCCCGTGTCCCTCAGCCACCCCTGTGTCCCCATCGTGGACCCCTCCTTGTCCCCTCATGTCCCCATCCTGTCCCCTGTGGACCCCAACCACCTCCTGTCCCCATCATGGACCCCATTTTGTCCCCTGTGTTCCTGTCCTGTCCCCTACGGACCCTAGCCAACCCATGTCCCCATAGTGGTCCCCGTCCTGTCCCCTGTGGACCCCAGCCACTCCAATGTCCCCATCATGGACCCCATCTTGTCCCCCTCATGTCCTTCAGCCACCCCTGTGTCCCCATCGTGGACCCCATCTTGTCCCCTCATGTCCCCATCCTGTCCCCTGTGGCCCCCAACCACCTCCTGTCCCCATCGTGGACCCCATTTTGTCACCTGTGTCCCCCAGCCACCCCCGTGTCCCTGTCCTGTCCCCATCGTGGACCCCATTTTGTCCCCTGTGTCCCTGTCCTGTCCCCATTGTGGACCCCGGCCACCCCTGTGTCCCTCTCCTGTCCCCTCTGTCCCCATCCTGTCCCCCATGGACCCCAACCACCCCCATGTCCCCATTGTGGACCCCGTCGTGTCCCCATCGTGTCCCCCAGCCACCTCTATGTCCATCCTGTCACCAACGTGGACCCTGTCCTGTCCCCTCATGTCCCCTGGCCACCCCCGTGTCCCCCCGCCACCCCCTCACGTCCCCATCCCGTCCTCCATCTTGTCCCCCTCAGAATCCAGCCCCCCCCCGTGTCCCCAATTCCCCCCTTGGCCCCCCCCTGAATCCAGCCACTCCCGTGTCCCCCCCAAAACTCCCGTGTCCCCCCCTAACCTCCCGTGTCCCCCCCCGCAGGGTGCCAGCCCCCTCGCTGACCGTGGAGGAGCTTCGCACCTTCCTGGAGCAGATGAACCAGCTCCCCTGCGTCATGCACCAGATCGGGGAGGTCCAGGTGACTTTGGGGGCGCCCCCCACCCCCCCTTAATTAACCCTTCACCCCCTTTTTTTTTTTTTTTTAGAGGGGTGACACCACCACGTCCCCCCCAAAAAAAAAAAAAAAAAAAATCCTTCCTAGGCCTTACTGGAACGTGTGGAGACTTTCCAAGCCGAGGCTCGGGCCGCGCTGGAATCGACCCCCCCGGCCCCGGGGGCTCTTCGTGGGCTACTAGAACGAGGAGCCCGTTTGGGGGTGGAGGTGCCCGAGGGCCGACGATTAGAAAGGCAACTAGCCCAAGCTGCTTGGCTAGAAGAAGTAACGGCTACTCTCCGTTCTCCTCGGGCTCGTGTCCCCCTCCCCGTGATGAGGGGATTGATTCGAGCCGGGAGGACGGTGGCTCCTAGTCCGGCCGTCGAGGTAGCCATGGGCGAGTTACAGGAGCTCCTCACCATCGCCCAACGCTGGGAGGAGAAAGCCCAGATGTGTTTGGAAGCCAGGTCAGGAGTGGGTTCAAAAAAAAAAAAAAAAAAGGGGGGGGGGCACCCCAAAAAAAAAAAAAAAAGGGGGGGGCGCACCCCAAAGTGGGGAAGAGGGGCTGGGGGTGGTCAAAGGGGTCAGGGGTAAACGGTGGCCCCTGGGAATGGGATAAAGGGGGGGCTGCAGGGGGGGGGATAAAGGGGGTGGGGGTGGCCCCCCAGTATTTTTAGGGGGGTATAAAGAGAGTGGGGGCTGCCCCCTGTATTTTTAGGGGGGGCGGGGGCTGCCCCCCCTTATTTTTAGGGGGGTTTAAAGGGGGCGGGGGCTGCCCCCCCTTATTTTTAGGGGGGTATAAAGGGGGCGGGGGCTGCCCCCCCTTATTTTTAGGGGGGTATAAAGGGGGCGGGGGCTGCCCCCCGTTATTTTTAGGGGGGTTTAAAGGGGGCGGGGGCTGCCCCCCGTTATTTTTAGGGGGGTTTAAAGGGGGCGGGGGCTGCCCCCCGTTATTTTTAGGGGGGTTTAAAGGGGGCGGGGGCTGCCCCCCGTTATTTTTAGGGGGGTTTAAAGGGGGCGGGGGCTGCCCCCCCTTATTTTTAGGGGGATTTAAAGGGGGCGGGGGCTGCCGCCTGTATTTTTAGGGGGGGCGGGGGCTGCCCCCCCGTATTCTTAGGGGATTATAAAGAGGCTGGGGGCTCCCCCCCTATTTTCAGGCGGATATAAAGGGGGTGGGGGCCGCCCCCCCCCTTATTTTCAAGAGGGTGGGGGCCAAGAGTTGGGGTTCAGTTTCCTCTACCCCCCCCTTCAGCTCCGCCCGCCCCCCCGTCGCCTTCTGAGCAAGAATTTCGAGGCCAATCTCTACCGTTTCGGGGGTGTCGCCTTACCACCCTGAACCCTTCTCTTTACGTCTGTGTGTGTGTGTGTGTGTGTCCCCCCCCAGGCAAAAACACCCCCCCGCCACTTTGGCCGCCATCATTAAAGAAGCGGAAAACATCCCGGCGCTGCTCCCCAACATCGCGGCGCTCAAAGAGGCCCTGGCCAAGGCCCGCGCCTGGATCGCCGACGTCGAGGAGATCCAGGTACCCCCCTTTTTTTTTTTTTTTTAAATTAAAAAAAAATTTTTCAAGGTTAAACCCCCAAAATCTTCTTTTTTATACTGCTTTTCCCCTCAGAACGGCGACCACTACCCGTGTCTGGATGATCTGGAGGGGTTGGTGGCCGTGGGGAGGGATTTACCCGTGAGGTTGGAGGAATTGAGGCACCTGGAGGTGCAGGTGGGAACGGCCCACTCGTGGCGGGACAAGGCCTCGCGTACCTTCCTCAAAAAAAATTCCTGCTACACTTTATTGGAGGTAAATCCTTAAAAAAAAAAGATTTAAAAAAAAAAAATAAATAAATCTGATTATGGTGGTTTAGGTGGAAAATTGTGAATTTTGTTGTAGGTGCTTTGTCCTTGCGCCGACGCCGGCTCCGACAGCAGCAAACGGCTAAAATGGCGCCAGGAGCCGGGGCTCTACAAACTCGACGCGGAAAGTTTGGGGCTGTCGGCGCAGGATCTGCGCGACCCCGGCGCTGTGGTGAGCACGGGGGGGGTCTGGGGGGTCGGGGTGGGGGCACCCCGCGGCGCTCGCGGGCTTGGGGTGGGGGTGGGGGTGTTTTTTTCGCCTGTAGATCAGGGGGTGGAAGGGACGTAGCGCTTGTGGGCCCGTGGCTGGGTTGGGGTTGAATGTTTTTCTGAATTTGGGAAAATTTGGGAAATTTTGGAAAATTTTGAAGTTTTGGGAAAATTTGGGAAATTTTGGAGAATTTTGAAGTTTTGGGAAAATTTGGGAAATTTTGGAGAATTTTGAAGTTTTGGGAAAATTTGGAGAATTTTGGAGAATTTTGAAGTTTTGGGAAAATTTGGAGAATTTTGAAGTTTTGGGAAAATTTGGGAAATTTTGGAGAATTTTGAAGTTTTGGGAAAATTTGGGAAATTTTGGAGAATTTTGAAGTTTTGGGAAAATTTGGGAAATTTTGGAGAATTTTGAAGTTTTGGGAAAATTTGGGAAATTTTGGAGAGTTTTGAAGTTTTGGGAAAATTTGGGAAATTTTGGAGAGTTTTGAAGTTTTGGGAAAATTTGGAGAATTTTGGAGAATTTTGAAGTTTTGGGAAAATTTGGAGAATTTTGGAGAATTTTGAAGTTTTGGGAAAATTTGGGAAATTTTGGAGAATTTTGAAGTTTTGGGAAGTTTAAAAAGAATTTGAGCGTTTTGAATTTTTTGGCAAATTTGGAAAAGGAGCGTTTTGAATTTTTTGGCAAATTTGGAAAAGGAGCGTTTTGAATTTTTTGGCAAATTTGGAAAAGGAGCGTTTTGAATTTTTTGGCAAATTTGGAAAAGGAGCGTTTTGAATTTTTTGGCAAATCTGGAAGGCGAGCGTTTTGAATTTTTTGGCAAATTTGGAAGGCGAGCGTTTTGAATTTTTTGGCAAATTTGGAAGGCGAGCGTTTTGAATTTTTTGGCAAATCTGGAAGGCGAGCGTTTTGAATTTTTTGGCAAATGTGGAAGAATTTTGAGCGTTTTGAATTTTTTGGCAAATGTGGAAGACGAGCGTTTTGAATTTTTTGGCAAATGTGGAAGAATTTTGAGCGTTTTGAATTTTTTGGCAAATGTGGAAGAA
The DNA here is from genome assembly GCF_965140245.1 of Athene noctua. Taxonomy (NCBI): domain Eukaryota; kingdom Metazoa; phylum Chordata; class Aves; order Strigiformes; family Strigidae; genus Athene; species Athene noctua. Next base: position 270,064 of record NC_134075.1, read on the forward strand.
TTTTGAGCGTTTTGAATTTTTTGGCAAATGTGGAAGAATTTTGAGCGTTTTGAATTTTTTGGCAAATGTGGAAGAATTTTGAGCGTTTTGAATTTTTTGGCAAATGTGGAAGAATTTTGAGCGTTTTGAATTTTTTGGCAAATGTGGAAGAATTTTGAGCGTTTTGAATTTTTTGGCAAATCTGGAAGAATTTTGAGCGTTTTGAATTTTTTGGCAAATGTGGAAGAATTTTGAGCGTTTTGAAGATTTGGCAAATGTGGAAGAATTTTGAGCGTTTTGAAGATTTGGCAAATGTGGAAGAATTTTGAGCGTTTTGAAGATTTGGCAAATGTGGAAGAATTTTGAGCGTTTTGAAGATTTGGCAAATGTGGAAGAATTTTGAGCGTTTTGAATTTTTTGGCAAATGTGGAAGAATTTTGAGCGTTTTGAATTTTTTGGCAAATGTGGAAGAATTTTGAGCGTTTTGAATTTTTTGGCAAATGTGGAAGAATTTTGAGCGTTTTGAATTTGTGACATTTTTAAACTTGGATTTTTGACTTTCGCGTTCTGTTGAGGTTCTGTTCAGATTCGCTGAAATTTGGAATTTCGGTTGGAATTTCGGTTCCCCCCCCCTTAGATTGTGGCGCTTAAGGAACATGGTGCTCACGTGCTCACAGCTGTTTGGTTTTTTTTTTTAATTTTTTTAAAAATTTAAATTTTTTTTCCCCTCAGATCATGCCATTTAAGGAACGTGTTGCTTCTGATTTTTTTTGTCATAATTTTTCAAAAATATTTAAAAATTTTTTTTTCATTCTTGGATTCTTTAAAATATTTTTCAAGATTGTTTTTTTTTCAAATATTAAATATTTTTAAATGTTTAAGTTTTTTTAAAAATGCGATTTAAATATTTTCAAAATATTTTAGAATTTTAAAAATTTTTTTTAAATTTCTAAAATTTTTTTAAATTCTTGATTTTTTTAAAAAAGTTTGGGTTACTTTTTATTAATTTTTTCAATTTTTTGATTTGGATTGTGTGTGTAACAGTATAGATTTAGTTTTAAAGATCTTTGAATATTTATTTATTTATAAATATTTATGAATAAAAAATTAAATATTTATTAAATACATATTTAAATATTGAATTTTAATTTATGTATTTAATGATCTAAAGTTTCAAAGGTGTAAGTAAATATTTAAATAAATCAAAAATACTTTAAAAAATGTTTTAGTGTATTTGATAATACTTCTAATAAGGTGTTTAAAATATTTTTAATATTCAAGAACAATTTTAATAGAGCTTCTAATAATATTTTTTATATTTTATAATGGTTTTAATAGGGTTTTAATATTTAGTATTTAATAATAGTTTTTAATAGGGGGGTTTAAAAATATTTTTAATATTTGATTTTAGTTTTAATGCTTTTAAAAAATAATTTTTATATTTGATAAGACTTTCAATACGGGGTTTAAAAATATTTTTAATATTTGATTTTAGTTTTAATAGGGTTTTAAATATTTTTAATATTTTGATATTTTTTTAATAGGGTTTTTTAGTGGTTTTGATATTTGATAATAGTTTCAATAGGGATTTTTAATACCTTTAATATTTTGATAATAGTTTTAATAGGGGTTTGATAATTTTAATATTAATAGTTAATATTTGATATACCCTATTAAAACTGTTCTTTTATAATGTTTTTAATATTTGATAATGGTTTTAATAGGGTTTTTTAGTATTTTTAATATTTGATAATAGTTTGAATAGGGGTTTTTAAATATTTTTAATATTTTGATAATAGTTTTAATAGGGGTTCGATAATTTTAATATTTAATAATAGTTAATATTTGATATAGCCTATTAAAACTATTATTTTATAATTTTAATATTTAATAATTGTTTTGATAGGTTTTTAATACCGTTAATATTTTGATAATAGTTTTAATAGGGGTTTGATAATCTTTAATATTTGATAATCGTTAATATTTGATATACCCCATTAAAACTATTATTTTGTAATATTTTTAATATTTAATAATGCTTTTAATAGGGTTTTTTAGTGGTTTTGATAGTTGATAATAGTTTTAGTAGGGGTTTTCAAATATTTTTAATATTTTGATAATAGTTTTAATAGGGGTTTGATAATATTTTTAATATTTGATAAGGTAATGTTTGATATACCCTGTTAAAACTATTATAATATTTTTAATATTTAATAATGCTTTTAATAGGATTTTTTAATATCTTTAATATTTTGATAATAGTTTTAATAGGGGTTTGATAATCTTTAATATTTGAGAAGTTATTTGATATACCCTATTAAAACTATTAATTTGTAATATTTTTAATATTTGATAATGCTTTTAATAGGGGTTTTTTGTGGTTTTGATAGTTGATCATAGTTTCAGTAGGGATTTTTTTTTAAATTTCATTTTTTTACACTTTTAAAAACCATTTCGCTCCCCTTTCTCACCTCCTCTTCCCTCCCTTTACCCTTTTTTTCCCCCCCCCTTTTTTTTTTCCTAAATTATTTCCCCCTCTTTCTTTCTCTTTTTTTTTCCTAAATTAATTTATTTCCCCCTCTTTCATTCTCTTTTTTTTTTCCTAAATTAATTTATTTCCCCCTCTTTTTTTTCCTAAATTAATTTCCTCCTCTTTCTTTCTCTTTTTTTTTTCCTAAATTAATTTATTTCCCCCTCTTTTTTTTTCCTAAATTAATTTCCTCCTCTTTCTTTCTCTTTTTTTTTTCCTAAATTAATTTATTTCCCCCTCTTTCTTTCTTTTTTTTCTCTAAATTAATTTCCCCCTCTTTCTTTCTCTTTTTTTTCTCTAAATTAATTTCCCCCTCTTTCTTTCTCTTTTTTTTTCCTAAATTAATTTATTTCCCCCTCTTTCTTTCTTTTTTTTTCTCTAAATTAATTTCCCCCTCTTTCTTTCTCTTTTTTTTCTCTAAATTAATTTCCCCCTCTTTCTTTCTCTTTTTTTTTTCCTAAATTAATTTATTTCCCCCTCTTTCTTTCTTTTTTTTTCTCTAAATTAATTTCCCCCTCTTTCTTTCTCTTTTTTTTCTCTAAATTAATTTCCCCCTCTTTCTTTCTCTTTTTTTTTCCTAAATTAATTTATTTCCCCCTCTTTCTTTCTTTTTTTTTCTCTAAATTAATTTCCCCCTCTTTCTTTCTCTTTTTTTTCTCTAAATTAATTTCCCCCTTTCTTTCTCTTTTTTTTTTCTAAATTAATTTATTTCCCCCTCTTTCTTTCTTTTTTTTTCCTAAATTAATTTATTCCCCCTCTTTCTTTCTCTTTTTTTTTC
>NC_134075.1:273550-314470 GCF_965140245.1 Athene noctua
AGGTAAAAACACCATTTTCTGGGGGAAAAAAATGGGGTTTGTGAGGGGAAAAATCTACATTTCCTGAAGTAAAATCAACTTTTCTTGGGATAAAATTCTGCCAAGGTGAAAAAACCCCTCTCTGTAAGGGAAAAATTTTCATTTCCTGAGGTAAAAATCTCTTTTGTGAGGGAATATTTACATTTTTCTGAGGGAAAAATGGCTTTTGTGAGGGAACATTTACATTTCCTGAGCTAAAAATTATTTTTTTTTTTAGAGAAAATTTACATTTCCTGAGCTAAAAATTTTTTTTTTTTTAGAGAAAATTTACATTTCCTGAGGTAAAAACACCCTTTCCTGAAGTACAATCAACTTTTCTTGCGGTTAAAATCCCTCCGAGGTCTAAAAACCCTCTTTTTGAGGGAAAATTTACCTTTCCTGAGGTAAAAAACCTCTCTTCTGAGGGAAAATTTACATTTCCTGAGGTTAAAATACCCTTTTCTAATGTAAAAAACTCTTTTCTGAGGGAAAAATTTACATTTCCTGAGGTAAAACAGCCCCTTCTGGAGGTAAAACTCACCTGTGCGATAAAATTTATGTTGATTTCCCAACCTTTTTTTTTTTTGCAGTAAACCCCTCTTTGAGGAAAAAGTTTTTTGAAGTGAAACTTTTTTTCTTGAGGAAAACTCCTTTTTTCTTGAGGAAAACTTTTGAGGAAAACCCCTCCTTTTGAGGAAAAACCCCTCTTTTTTGAGTCATAAACCCCTCCTTTCAAGAAAAACCTTCTTTTTGAAGCAAACCCCTCTTTGTTTTGAGGAAAACTTCTTTAAATTCAGGAAAATTCCTTTTTTATGAGGAAAGCTTTTGAGTAAAACCCCTCCTTTTGAGGAAAAAACCCTTTTTTTTTGCTCAGAAACTTTTTTTGTTAAGTAAATGCCTCTTTTCCTAGAGGAAAACCCTTCCTTTTGAGCAAAAAAACCTCTTTTTTGGCTCACAACGTTTTTTTTCACGCAAACTCCTTTTTTTCTCGAGGAAAACTCCCTCTTTTTTCTCGAGGAAAACTCCCTTTTTTTCCTCGAGGAAAACTCCGTTTTTTCCTCGAGGAAAACCCTCCCTTTTGAGGAAAACCCCCTCTTTTTTGGCTCACAACATTTTTTTGAAGCAAAACTCCTTTTTCTTGAGGAAAACTTTTAAGGAAAGCCCCTCCTTTTGAGGAAAAAACCTCTTTTTTTTGATTCAAACCCTTTTTTTTCCTGAAGCAAACCCCTCTTTGAGGAAAACTCCTTTGAACTGAGGGAAAACTCCTTTTTTGTGAGGAAGACTTTTGAGGAAAACCCCTCCTTTTGAGGAAGAAACCCTTTTTTTTGTCTCAGAAACTTTTTTTGTTAAGTAAATGCCTCTTTTCCTAGAGGAAAACCCTTCCTTTTGAGCAAAAAACCCTCTTTTTTGGCTCACAACATTTTTTTTCATGCAAACTCCCTTTTTTTCCTCGAGGAAAACTCCCTTTTTTTCCTCGAGGAAAACTCCCTTTTTTTCCTCGAGGAAAACCCTCCCTTTTGAGGAAAACCCCCTCTTTTTTGGCTCACAACATTTTTTTGAAGCAAAACTCCTTTTTCTTGAGGAAAACTTTTAAGGAAAACCCCTCCTTTTGAAGAAAAAACCCTCTTTTTTTTTTGGCTCACAACATTTTTTTTGAAGCAAACCCCTCTTTTCCTCAAGGAAAACTCCTTTGAATTGAGGCAAACTCCCCCTTTTTTTTTTTTTTTTTGTGGAAACGCCCTCCCTTTTCCCCCAAGCACTCCCCCTCTATCTTTTTTGAGGAAAATTTAATTTAATTCATTTTTTTTCGGATTCTTTCTCTGTAGGAACCCCTAGAGCCCCCTCACCCAGGCCATCTCATCGGCCAGCTCCTCCTCGGCGAGCGGGCGCGGCGGCGGCGGCTCCTCGTCGCTGTAGGAGGCGGCGGCGGCGGCGGCGGGAGCGTCGCGCTCGGAGGGGCCGCCGTGGCGTCGCCCTCGTCGTCTCCGCGTGAGCAGGTCGGTGGCGGCGCTTTCCATCTCGTCCATCGTCATGTCGCAAGCGTCGGCGATTTCCCTTTTCGCCACGGCCACGAATTTGGGATCCCGGGCGAATAAACCCAAACCTTCGGAAATCAAAACGGCCTCCACCAGGCTGTCGGCCGAACCGCGGGCCGGACGCAGGCGTAAGGGGGGACCCGGCGGGGGCGAGCCGCCGCCGCCATCTTCTCCCATGAACCACCGCGGCGGGGAGGGCGGCGGGGGGGCCCCTTCCACCAGCAGCAGCGGCGCGTAGAGCACGTGGCTGCGGGCGGGCGGCGGGGCGGCGGCCCAGGCTTGCGACGAACCCCCCGAGCGCCACGTTTCGGAGCTGCCGTAGCCCTGCAGGGGGGGGGGGAGGGATAAGACGACACGTTTTTGGGGTTGGTTGTGCGGGTTTGGGGTTTTTTTTTTTTATTATTATTTTTTCCCTTTCCCCGCGCCCGGGTCACCTGCGCCCGCGCCGGGTTGTAGGTCCCGGGGATGGGCTCGTCCTCGCAGCTGCCCTGGCGCCGCAGGCACTGGATGGTGAACGAGGGCTTCCGGCCTGCGCGGGGGGGGCGGGGACAGCGGGGGGACACGCCCACCTCCCTGTAAGCCCCGCCTCTTTTCCACACCTTGCCTCAAACCACGCCCACGTCCAGCTCAGCCGTGCTGCCTCACCTTAAGCCGTGGTGGCTCCTTGCTGTAAACCCCGCCTCCTTCCTTAAGCCCCGCCCAACTGTAAACCCCGCCTCCTCCCCTTAAACCCTGCCTCCTTCCTTAAGCCCCGCCCAAACTGTAAACCCCGCCTCCTCCCCTTAAACCCCACCCTAACTTTAAATTACCCTGCTCCCCTCAAACCCCGCCTCCTCCTTTAAACCCTGCCCCTAACTTCTAACCACACCTCTTCACCTCAAAGCCCGCCCCCTCCCGCTAAACCCCGCCCCCTCCCGCTAAACCCCGCCTCTTCGCCTTAAGCCCCACCCCTCCATATAAACCCCATCCCTCCCTATAAGCCCTGCCCCAATTTTAAACCCCACCTCCTCCCCTTAAACTCCACCCCTTCCCTTAAACCCCTCCCTTTAAATTGCACAAGTCCCGCCCTCTCCCCTTAAACCCCGCCCTCACCCCTTAAGCCCCGCCTCCTCCCTTAAACCCCACCCCTGACTTCTAACCCGCCTCCTCGCCTCAAAGCCTGCCTCCTCCCCTCAAGCTCCGCCTCCTCCATCTAATCCCCATCCCTCCCCTTAAGCCCCGCCCCGACTTTAAACCCCGCCCTCTCCCCTCAGGCCCCGCCCCTACCCGCGGGGGTGGGCGGCAGCAGCCGGCGCCTCTTGAGCTGTTGCCCCTCGCGGGCCCCGTTGCGGAGGGCAAAATGGCGGGAGGGGGGCGGCGGCAGCAGCGACCCCCCCCCTCGTCCTTCCTCCTCCTCCTCCTCTTCCTCCCCCCCCCGCGGCCCCGCCCACCGCAGGGGCTGGGGGGCGGGCCCCGGGGCTCTGGGGGTGGCGACAAAAAGGGGTCAGAGGGAAATGTTGGGGGGCGTGAGGGGGGGGGAGACACACCCCCAAAGGTTTGGGGGGGGGGGCGTACCTGTCCCCCCCCCAGCGGGGGTGGGCGGGACCCTCCTCCTCCTCCTCCTGGCGGCTGCCGCCCCCCGGCTCCGCCCCCCCATCCTCAGAGGGGGCGGCGGCGTCTTCCGGCGTCTTCCTGTTGCCATGGCGATGGGGCTCCGCCTCCTCCTCGGCGGGGGGGGCGGGGCTGCTGGCGGGGGGCGGATCCCCCAGCTCCGGCGGGGCGGAGCCATACAGAGTCTCGGGGGCCTGAGGGCGGGAGAAATTGGGCTTGGGGGCGTGGCTTTGTGGGATGGGTGTGGCTTTGCTGCTGGGCGTGGCTTATAAGGATGGGTGGGGTTTGTGGGGAAGAGGCGTGGCTTGTAAGAATGGGTGTGGCTTGTGGGAAGGGGTGTGTCTTATGGGGGATGTGGCTTATAAGACTGTTCAGGGGAAGGGCGTGGCTTGTAGGAATGGGTGTGGCTCCACGGAATGGGGTGTGGCTTGTAGGAAGGGGGCGTGGCTTGTACGAATGGGCGTGGGTTGTGGGGAAGGGCGTGGCTCATAAGAACAGACATAGTTTGTATGGGGTGTGGCTTGTACGAATGTTGGAGAGGGGCGTGGCTTATAGGGTGTGGCCTTGCTGCTGGGCATGGCTTGTAAGAATGGGCGTGGCTTGTGGGGAGGGGGTGTGGTTTTGCTGCTGGGTGTGGCTTGCGAGAATGGGCGTGTTTTATGGGAAGGGGCGTGGTTTATAAGAACGGGGGTGGGTTGTGGGGGGGGAATGGGCGTGGCCTGAAGGGGGGCGTGTCTTACAGCATAAGTCAGCTGCTCCTCCCCCTCGCCGGGGGCGGGGCCTCCGTCCCCCGCCAGGTCACAGCTCAGCGCCCGCCGCATCTCGGGGCCCAGCGCCTGCAGCGTCTGCAGCCCGGCCTGGGGGGGGCAGGTTTATACCCCCCCAAAAGCCCCGAACTCCCCCCAAATCCCCCTAAATCCCCCCCAAAACCCCCAAACTGCCCCCAAACCCCCCAAAAACCCTCCCTAACCCCCCCAAAAGCCCTGAACTCCCCCCAAATCCCCCCTAAAGCCCCCCCAAAACCCCCAAACTGCCCCCAAGTCCCCCCCAAAACCCTCCCATGCCCCTCCCTAACCCCCCCAGACCCCCCCAAAAGCCCCGAACTCCCCCCAAATCCCCCCCAAATCCCCCCCAAACCCCAAAACTGCCCCCAAATCCCCCTCAAAACCCCCCAAAACCCTCCCATGCCCCCCCCAAATCCCCCCCAAACCCCCAAACTGCCCCCAAATCCCCCCAAAAACCCTCCCTAACCCCCCAAAAGCCCCAAACTCCCCCCAAAAGCCCCAAACTCCCCCCAAATACCCCCCAAATACCCCCCAAACTCCCCTCAAATCCCCCTCAAAACCCCCCAAAACCCTCCCATGCCCCCCCAAAACCCCCCCAAAACCCCAAATCCCCCCAAAACCCCCAAAAACCTTCCCATGCCCCCCCCAAATCCCCCCTAAATCCCCGAACTCCCCCCACATCCCCCTAAATCCCCCCCAAAACTCCCAAACTGCCCCCAAATCCCCCCCAAACCCCCAAAACCCTCCCATGCCCCCCTCCCTAACCCCCCCAGACCCCCCCAAAAGCCCCGAACTCCCCCCAAACTCCCCCCAAAACCCTCCCATGCCCCCCCCAAACCCCCCCCAAACTGCCCCCAAATCCCCCCCAAAACCCCCAAACTGCCCCCAAATCCCCCCCAAAACCCCCAAAAACCTTCCCATGCCCCCCAAACCCCCCCAAATCCCCCCAAAACCCCCAAACTCCCCCCAAAACCCTCCCATGCCCCCCCAAACCCCCCCCAAACACCCAAATCCCCCCCAAACCCCCCCAAACACCCTCCCTAACCCCCCCCAAAAGCCCCGAACTCCCCCCAAATCCCCCCTAAATCCCCCCCAAACCCCCTCCCATGCCCCCCCCAAATCCCCCCCCCCTCCCGAACCCCCCCCACCTGCAGCGCACACTCGTTACTGGGCCCAGAATTCGGCCCCAGCATCCCCCGCTCCTTCCGCCGGCGGAACTTGCGGAAATAATCCTGGATCAGGAAAGTGGCGTAAAACTTCCCCACGGTCACCTCCTCCTCTGAAAGGGGGGGCACACAGAACAGCTCAAGGGGGGGCCGTAGCGCCCCCCAAATTATTATTTTATTTTTTTTTCTGTGTGTGGGGGGGGGTTGCTACTCACCCTCGGGGGGGGGAATAACTTCATCCAACAACTTGGGTTTCGTCCTCTTCCAAATTTTCTTGATCACCGCCCGCAGCTCCTTGTTGGCCACGTCTAAGTTTCCTGGGGGAGAAAATAATTGAAGGGGGGGGGACACAGAGGGGCTGGGGGTGTCCCCCCCTTAAAAAAAAAATATTAATACCCCAACCTTCTGTCTTGATTTTGAGGGAGGTGCGGACCAGCGCGAAGAGGGTGGCGTTGAAGGTGACGGTGCCGTCGGAGTTGAGGGGCATGTTCATGGCCACTAAACGCTGTCGGGGGGGGGCGTAAAAAAAAAAATGGGAAATTTGGCTAAAAATAGGTGTTGCCCCCCCCCCAAAAAAATAATATTAACACCCGTCTCTCTGACCTTACAGGCGACGCGGTGGGGGCAAAGCTTCCCGAAACCCAACGGGGGTTGGATGCGGCGCAACAGCGTCACCACGTCCAGGTGTTTGATGCGGCCCCTGGGGGGGGCGTGGGGGCGTGGTCACGGGGGTGGGGGCGTGTCCCCACCCCCCCCGATTTGTCCCCATCTAGGGGTGGGACACACGCCCGGGGGGGTGGGGGGGTCCCACTGACCTGGCGGCGGGGTCGTACTCGGACCAGACGCGTTTGAACTCGTCCAGGTGGTGGGGGCCCAGGATGGACCAATCGCGCGTCAGGTAGTCGAAGTTGTCCATGATCACCGCCACGAAGAGGTTGATGATCTGCCGAGGGGGGAGAGGCTGTTGCTGTGGGGCGAGGGTGTTGCTGTGGGGCGAGGGTGTTGCTGTGGGGCGAGGGTGTTGCTGTGGGGTGAGGGTGTTGCTGTGGGGTGAGGGTGTTGCTGTGGGGCGAGGGTGTTGCTGTGGGGTGAGACTGTTGCTGTAGGGCAAGGGTGTTGCTGTGGGGTGAGGGTGTTGCTGTGGGGTGAGGGTGCTGCTGTGGGGTGAGGGTGCTGCTGTGGGGTGAGGGTGCTGCTGTGGGGTGAGGGTGTTGCTGTGGGGTGAGGGTGTTGCTGTGGGGCGAGGGTGTTGCTGTGGGGTGAGACTGTTGCTGTGGGGTGAGGGTGTTGCTGTGGGGTGAGACTGTTGCTGTGGGGTGAGACTGTTATAGGGCAAGGGTGCTGCTGTGGGGTGAGACACTTGCTGTGGGGTGAGACTGTTGCTGTGGGGTGAGACTGTTATAGGGCAAGGGTGTTGCTGTGGGGTGAGACTTGCTGTGGGGTGAGACTGTTGCTGTAGGGCAAGGGTGTTGCTGTGGGGCAGAGCTGTTACTATAGGGTGAGACTGTTGCTACAGGGCAGAGGCCGTTCCTGTGGGGCAGAGCCTATCGCTATAGGGCAGGACATTTGCTATGGGGCAGAGACTCGCTGTTACTAGGGGCCGAGCCGTGGGTGTTTGGCTGCCCAGGGTGGGCTGTGCCGCCGTGGGGCATGGCCACGCCGTGGGGCAGGGCCACGCCGTGGGGCATGGCCACGCCGTGGGGCAGGGCCACGCCGTGGGGCTCACCAGGAAGGCGCAGAGCATGAAGAAGCTGATGAAGTAGGCGATGGCGAAGTTGCTGCCGCAGGTGAACTCCTCGCCGGGGCCCGCGTCCGACTCCGGGTCGCAGCGTTTCCCCGGCAGGCTGGCCAGCATGATCTCCTGCCAGGCCTCCCCCGTGGCGCACCTGCGCCCCACACGCCCACCGCTGCCCTATAGGGCCCCTGCGGACCCTATAGAACACGCCCCCCCCCGGACCCTATAGAACACCCCCCCCCCCGGACCCTATAGAGCACTTCTGGACCCTACAGAGCCCCCCCAAGATCCTACAGAGCCCCTATAGGGTCTCCCCAGATCCTATAGAGTCCCTGTAGAGACTCCCCCAGACCCTATAGAGCCCCTATAAGCCCTCCCCCCGACCCTATAGAGGCTTTATAGGGTCCCCCCAGACCCTATAGAGCCCCTATAGGGTCCCCAGATCCTACAGAACCCCTATAGGGTCTCCCCAAACCCTGTAGAGCCCCTATTGAGACACCCCGAGATCCTACAGAGCCCCTATAGAGGGTCGCCCTGGACCCTATAGAGCCCTCCCAGACCCTATAGAGCTCCTATAGGGTCCCCCAGACCCTAGAGAAGCCCTATGGGTGCTGCTGCCCCCCCCCCCCCCCCCTTGCTAGAACCCCTGTAGGGTCCCTGCAGATCCTATAGAGACACGCCCAGATCCTATAGGGTCCCCCCCCAGACCCTAGAGAGCGCCTGTAGGGTCCCCCTGGACCCTATAGAGTCCTCCCAGACCCTATAGAGCACCTATAGGTTCCCCTCCAGATCCCACAGAGCCCCCTTAGTGTCCCCCCCAGTCCCTAGAGAGCCCCTACGGGGGCCCCCCCAAACCCTACAGAACCCCTGTAAGGTCCCCCCAGACCCTATAGATCCCCTATAAGGTCCCCCCCAGACCCTATAGGTCCCCCCCAGACCCTATAGATATCCCGCACCTGAAGAGCAGCAGCACGGCCTGGGGGAAGGTCTGGAAGTTGTTGTTACGGTTGATCTGGGTCCCGTCCTGCAGCGCCACCTTCCCAAAAGTCTTTGCGGTTGGGGGACAAAACACGTCAAAAGGGCGGGGGGGGGGGGTCTGGGGGTTGAGGGGGGGGCCCCCCCGACATCCTCCTCCTCCTCCTCCTCCTCCTCCTCACCTGCATCCCGATGACGGCGTAGATGAAGAAGATCATGGCGATGAGGAGGGCGACGTAGGGCAGGGCCTGGAGAGGGGACACACGGGTGACATCGGGGTGTGTGTGTCCCCCCCTTATTTTTTGGGGTTTTTTTTTTTTTTTTTTGACCGTGTGTGTCCCCCACTTCCAGATCCCACCTGGAAGGATTTAACGAAGGTCCAGAGCAACGTGCGGATCCCTTCGCCCTTGGAGAGCAACTTCACCAACCTCATCACCCGGAAGAGGCGGAAAAAGGTGATGGAGATACGGGAACTGTCCTCCGAGCTCTGTGGGGCGGGGTTTATTTTTTACCGGGGGGGGGGGAACCCCAAAACTCTCATCTCACCCCCCCCTTTATTCTCCTCATTCTTCCCTCTCGTACCTCACCAACGTGCCCCCCGTTCTGTCACACGCAGCCAAGATGGAGGTGGATGGAGACAGGCAGATGGACGCGAGGACGACGCGACGCGGTGACACGGAGAGAGACCCAGGTAGACGGGACCCTCCCCCAAACCCCCAAAAAAAACCCCAAAAACACCCCCAAATTTTTGGGGGGATAAAAGGGGAAGGGGCCACAAACTCACGTTGACCTCGGTGACGGCGATATCCACCACGCTCCCCACCACGATGAGGGCGTCGAAGGTGTTCCAGGCGTCGGCAAAATAGTGCTGTGGACACGACGGGGGGGTATTTTTTACCCTCGACACCCAATTTTTTGGGGGTGGGTGACCCCCCCCCCCTGCAACACCTAACCGCCCAGGTCACGTGATCCTACGCGGGGTTTGAAGGCGATGAGCTTGAGCACCATCTCGATGGTGAAAAGCCCCGTGAAGACCATGTTGAGTAGATCCATCACGTAGTTGAAGGGTTTGGATTGTTCGTAGTGCTTTGAAAACGAGTCGCCCCAAAAAAAAATTTTTTTAAAAAGATGACAAAAATTTTTTTTAAAAAAAAAGTCCCTGAGGGTGTCCCCAAAAGGCCCTACCTGCACGGCCAACGCGATGGTGTTGAGGAGGATGAGGATGAACATGATGTACTCGAAGGCGGTGGAGTTGACCATGGCCCAGACGCGGTGTTGGCTGCGGTTCTTGGGGATGTACCGCCGCAGGGGTTGGGCCTTCAGGGCGTACTCCACGCACTGTCGCTGCGGGGGGACAAAGGGACGTTGTGGTGGCGTCGGGAGGGGCCCCCTGGGGTGATAAAGTGACAACGTGGGGGACGTGGGTTGAGGGGGTTGGGGTGGGGAGACATGTGTGAGTATGGGCGGGTGGGGTGACAAGGTGACACCGGAGACATGGAGGGGGCACGGGGGGGATACGCAACACCCCCACAGCTGGCTGTCACCGCTACACGCTGTGAAGGGGTGACAAAGTGACACCGCGGGGGCCTCAGACACCTGGTTGGGGAGGTGACGCAACACCCCCAGGCCAACTGTCACCGCCACACACACCACAACAGCCGGGTGACACCATGATGGCCTCAGACACCTGGTTGGGGAGGGGACACAACACTGTGACAGCCAGGTGACACCGTGATGGCCTCAGACACCTGAGAGGGGAGGGGACACAACACCCCCACTGCTAACTGTCACCACCACACACACCACAACAGCCGGGTGACACCGTGATGGCCTCAGACACCTGGGAGGGGAGAGGACAGGAGACACACAACACCGTGACAGCCGGGTGACACCGTGATGGCCTCAGACACCTGAGAGGGGAGGGGACACAACACCGTGACAGCTGGGTGACACCACAGTGGCCTCAGACACCTGGTTGGGGAGGTGACGCAACACCCCCACGGCCAATTGTCACCACCACACACACCACAACAGCTGGGTGACACCGCGGGGGCCTCAGACACCTGGTTGGGGAGGTGACACAACACCGTGACAGCCGGGTGACACCGCGGGGGCCTCAGCCACCTGGTTGGGGAGGTGACACAACACCGTGACAGCTGGGTGACACCGCGGGGGCCTCAGCCACCTGAGAGGGGAGGGGACACAACACCCCCAGGCCAACTGTCACCACCACACACACCACAACAGCCAGGTGACACCGTGGTGGCCTCAGCCACCTGGTTGGGGAGGTGACACAACACGGTGACAGCCGGGTGACACCGCGGGGGCCTCAGCCACCTGGTTCTTGTCCAGCTCGCAGTTGCGGTACTCGCTCTCGCCCTGCGCCCGGAAGGTGATGATGACGAAGCCGACGAAGATGTTCATCATGAAGAAGGCGATGACGATGATGTAGACGATGAAGAAGATGGAGATCTCCACCCGGTAGTTGTAGATGGGCCCCTGGTCCTCGGCGTTGGCGTCAATCGCTTTGTACAACAGCCTGAGGGGGAGACAAGGGGCGGGGGGGGGACACGTGACACCCGTGGGGGCGGTTGTGGGGTGCTGGGGTGGGGTGGGGTGACAAAGGGACACTGCGGGGGTATGTGGGTGGCTGGGGAGGGGGTGAGGGGGCAACACCCATGTGCAGAGGCGGTTGGGGTGACAAAGTGACACCGTGGTGGCATGTGGGTGGGGGGACATGACACCCGCACAGGCGGCCGGGGTGACAATGTGACACCGTGGTGGAATGTGGGTAGGGGGACACGACACCCGCACAGGCGGCCGGGGTGACAACGTGACACCGTGGTGGAATGTGGGTGGGGGGACACGACACCCGCACAGGCGGCCAGGGTGACAACGTGACACCGTGGTGGAATGTGGGTGGGGGGACACGACACCCGCACAGGCGGCCAGGGTGACAACGTGACACCGTGGTGGAATGTGGGTAGGGGGACACGACATCCACACAGGCGGCCGGGGTGACAACGTGACACCGTGGTGGAATGTGGGTAGGGGGACACGACACCCGCACAGGCGGCCGGGGTGACAACGTGACACCGTGGTGGAATGTGGGTGGGGGGACACGACACCCACACAGGCGGCCGGGGTGACAACGTGACACCATGGTGGAATGTGGGTGGGGGGACACGACACCCACACAGGCGGCCGGGGTGACAACGTGACACCGTGGTGGCCTCAAGTACATGGGTGGGGGGTACGACCCCCACACAGGCGGTCAGGGTGACAAAAGTGACCCCGTGGTGACACATGGGTGGGGGGGACACGACACCCGCACAGGCAGCTGAGGTGACAACGTGACACCGTGGTGGCCTCAAACACACGGGTGAAGGCCACAACACCCCCACAGGCGGCCGGGGTGACAACGTGACACCCCCGCCAGCTGACTTGGGGGGGGGACACTCACGCGGGCCACCCCTCGAAGGTGGAGACGGTGAAAAGCGCCATCATCCCCGCCAGGACGTTGTCGAAGTTGAAGTCGCTGTTGTGCCACAGGCGCTCGCGCACCATCGGGTGCGACACGTCCCCGTCCTTGTACACCAGGAAGGTGCCCCTGGGGTGGGGGGGGGTGTGGGTGGGGGGTGACACGTCCTGGGACACCAGGAAGGTGCCCCTGGGGTGGGGGGGGGTGTGGGTGGGGGGTGACACGTCCTGGGACACCAGGAAGGTGCCCCTGGGGTGGGGGGGGTGTGGGTGGGGGGTGACACGTCCTGGGACACCAGGAAGGTGCCCCTGGGGGGTGTGGGTGGGTGACACCCTGACAGCGCTGGGACGGGGGAGACGCCTGCGGGCGCCGGGTGTGCTCGGCTCGAGGGACACTCACACTCGGTCTGCACTCACACTCAAGGTCCACTCACACTCAGCCACCGCTCACTAGCCACACTCAAGCTACACGCTCGCTCAGCCTGCGCTCACAATCCACACTCGCGCTCAAGGTACACGCACAAGCTACACTCGCACTCAGCCTGCGCTCACAATCCGCACTCAAGGTACACGATCCACACTCACACTCAAGCTACACTCTCAGCCTGCCCTCAACAATCCACACTCACACTCAAGCTACACACTCGCTTAGCCTGCCCTCACAATCCACACTCACACCCAGCCTACACTCACTCAAGCTACACACACTCACAAGCTACACTCACACCCAGCCTGCACTCACACAAGGTACGCTTGCACTCGGCCTGCACTCACAATCTACGCTCACACTCAAGCTACACACTCCACGGCTACACTCACAGTCAGCCTGCACCCACAGTCCACACTCACATTCAGCCTACACTCACTCAGGCTACACTCACACTTATCCCACATTCACAACCTACACTCGCACTCAGCCTGTGCTCACAATCCACACTCACACTCAGCCTACGCTCACTCAGGCTACACTCACATCCCACATTCACAACCTACACTCACACCCAGCCTGCGCTCACAATCCACACTCACACTCAAGCTACACTCACACTCAACCTGCGCTCACAATCCACACTCACACTCAAGGTACACTCACGCTCAGCCCACACTCCACCTCCAACCCCCACTCGCACCCCACACTCCCCCCCCTGCCCTCGCTCACCCTCAGCCCACACTCACTCTTGGGGAGCACCAGGGCAGGGGGGGGGGGGGGTCAGTTTGGGGGTGCGGGGGGTGGGTTTGGGGGCGCGGGGGGTGGTTCTGGGGGTGCGAGGGGGTGTGTCAGTTTGGGGGTGCGGGGGGTGGGTTTGGGGGCGCGGGGGGTGGTTCTGGGGGCGCGGGGGGTGGGTTTGGGGGCGCGGGGGGTGGTTCTGGGGGTGCGAGGGGGTGTGTCAGTTTGGGGGTGCGGGGGGTGGGTTTGGGGTGTGGGGGGGTGTGTCAGTTTGGGGGCGCGGGGGGGTGGTTTTTGGGGTGCGGGGGGGTGGGTTTGGGGGCGCAGGGACCCACTTGCACTCGCTGGGGGTGTGTTTGGCCTCGTCGGTGCAACTGTAGAACTTGCCCTGAGGAAACGGGGAGGGAGGGGGGTTCAGGGGGGGACCCCAACACCTCAGGGGGGGGTTTTGGGGTCCCCTCCCGGTTTGGGGGTGTCCGTGGGGGTGTCGCGGCCCCACCTTGAAGAGCTGCACCCCGATACAGGCGAACATGAACTGCAGCAGCGTGGTGACGATCATGATGTTGCCGATGGTGCGAATGGCCACGAAGACGCATTGAACCACGTGCTGGGGGCGGGGAGAACAGGCGGATGTCAGCAACACCCCGACGCGGGGACACCCGGACACGGGGACACCTGGACAGAGGGACACTCACACATGGGGACAGTCAGACACGGGGACAGTCGGACACCGGGACACCCAGACATGGGGACACCTGGACACCGGGACACCCGGACACGGGGACAGTCGGACACCGGGACACCCAGACACAGGGACACTCACACACGGGGACACTCACACACGGGGACAGTCGGACACGGGGACAGTCGGACACGGGGACACCCAGACATGGGGACACCTGGACACCAGGACACCCGGACACGGGGACAGTCGGACACCGGGACACCTGGACACCGGGACACCCGGACACGGGGACACCCAGACATGGGGACAGTCGGACACCAGGACACCCAGACACAGGAACACCTGGACAAAGGGACACTCACACATGGGGACAGTCAGACACGGGGACAGTCGGACACCGGGACACCCAGACATGGGGACACCTGGACACCGGGACACCCGGACACGGGGACAGTCGGACACCGGGACACCCAGACACAGGGACACCTGGACAAAGGGACACTCACACACGGGGACAGTCGGACACGGGGACAGTCGGACACGGGGACAGTCGGACACGGGGACACCCAGACATGGGGACACCTGGACACCAGGACACCCGGACACGGGGACAGTCGGACACCGGGACACCTGGACACCGGGACACCCGGACACGGGGACAGTCGGACACCGGGACACCCAGACACAGGAACACCTGGACAAAGGGACACTCACACATGGGGACAGTCAGACACAGGGACAGTCGGACACCGGGACACCCAGACATGGGGACACCTGGACACCAGGACACCCGGACACGGGGACAGTCGGACACCGGGACACCCAGACACAGGGACACCTGGACAAAGGGACACTCACACACGGGGACAGTCGGACACGGGGACAGTCGGACACCGGGACACCCAGACATGGGGACACCTGGACACCGGGACACCCGGACACGGGGACAGTCGGACACCGGGACACCCAGACACAGGGACACCTGGACAAAGGGACACTCACACACGGGGACAGTCGGACACGGGGACAGTCGGACACGGGGACACCCAGACATGGGGACACCTGGACACCAGGACACCCGGACACGGGGACAGTCGGACACCGGGACACCTGGACACCGGGACACCCGGACACGGGGACACCCGGACACGGGGACACCCGGACATGGGGACAGTCGGACACCAGGACACCCAGACACAGGAACACCTGGACAAAGGGACACTCACACATGGGGACAGTCAGACACGGGGACAGTCGGACACCGGGACACCCAGACATGGGGACACCTGGACACCGGGACACCCGGACACGGGGACAGTCGGACACCGGGACACCCAGACACAGGGACACTCACACACGGGGACACTCACACACGGGGACAGTCGGACACGGGGACACCCAGACATGGGGACACCTGGACACCAGGACACCCGGACACGGGGACAGTCGGACACCGGGACACCTGGACACCGGGACACCCGGACACGGGGACACCCAGACATGGGGACAGTCGGACACCAGGACACCCAGACACAGGAACACCTGGACAAAGGGACACTCACACATGGGGACAGTCAGACACAGGGACAGTCGGACACCGGGACACCCAGACATGGGGACACCTGGACACCAGGACACCCGGACACGGGGACAGTCGGACACCGGGACACCCAGACACAGGGACACCTGGACAAAGGGACACTCACACACGGGGACAGTCGGACACGGGGACAGTCGGACACGGGGACAGTCGGACACGGGGACACCCGGACATGGGGACACCTGGACACCAGGACACCCGGACACGGGGACAGTCGGACACCGGGACACCCGGACACCGGGACACCCAGACATGGGGACAGTCGGACACCAGGACACCCAGACACAGGAACACCTGGACAAAGGGACACTCACACATGGGGACAGTCAGACACAGGGACAGTCGGACACCGGGACACCCAGACATGGGGACACCTGGACACCAGGACACCCGGACACGGGGACAGTCGGACACTGGGACACCCAGACACAGGGACACCTGGACAAAGGGACACTCACACATGGGGACACCCGGACACGGGGACAGTCAGACACCAGGACACCCAGACATGGGGACAGTCAGACACCAGGACACCCAGACACAGGGACACCTGGACAAAGGGACACTCACACACGGGGACAGTCGGACACTGGGACACCCGGACAAAGGGACACTCAGACATGGGAACACCCGGACACGGGGACACCCCTGACACCCTCCCATCAGGGACACGGTGCCACCACTGTCACCCGTGCGCTCCTCATCACCCCAGCAACACCCTGCACAGGGGCTCCGGTGCCTCCCAGTCCCACCAGTACAGCCGACAGGTGATTGCTGGGTGTCTCCTGTCCCTCCCAGTTGCCTCCCAGTGCCTCCCAGTAGCCCACCTTGAGGCCCTTGGCGCGGTTGATGGCTCGCAGGGGCCGCAGCACCCGCAGGACCCGCAGGATCTTCACCACTGAGATGGCGCTGGAGCTGCCACGGGACACCAGTGCTCCCAGTAACTCCCAGTGCCACTCCCAGTGCCCCCCCGCTACTCCCAGTAGCATTCCTTTTACCCTCCCAGTGCTCCTCGCGGCTTTCCCAGTGCCCCCAGCACTGAGCACAGTGCCCCTAGTTGCACACCCAGTGCCTCCCAGTACGCCAAGCAGTGTTCCCAGTGCCCTCAAAGACATTCCCAGTGTCTCCCAGTGCCTCCAGCAACGATCCTACTGCCACTAGAGTCGCTCCCAGTGCCCCTGATGGTGCTCCCAGTGTCCCCACTGGGGCTCCCAGTACCTCCCAGTGTCCCCACTAGAGCTCCCAGTGCCTCCCAGTGCTCCCAAAGGCATTCCCAGTACCTCCCAGTGCTCCCAAAGGCATTCCCAGTACCTCCCAGTGTCCCCACTAGAGCTCCCAGTGCCTCCCAGTGCTCCCAAAGGCGCTCCCAGTACCTCCCAGTGTCCCCACTAGAGCTCCCAGTGCCTCCCAGGGCTCCCAAAGGCGCTCCCAGTACCTCCCAGGGCTCCCAAAGGCGCTCCCAGTACCTCCCAGTGCCCCCACTAGAGCTCCCAGTGCCTCCCAGGGCTCCCAAAGGCGCTCCCAGTACCTCCCAGTGCCCCCACTGGGGCTCCCAGTACCTCCCAGTATCCCCACTGGAGCTCCCAGTGCACGCCAATGCCCCCAAAGTCGCTCCCAGTGCCTCCCGATGCCCCCCACTGGGGCTCCCAGTGCCTCCCAGCGCCCTCCCAGTTCCCCCCAGCGCTCACTGGATGCCGAAGGAGATGAGGGAGACGCCGACCACCAGCAGGTCGAGGAGGTTGAACCAGTTGCGGCAGAAGGAGCCTTTGTGCAGGAAGGCGCCGTACGCCGTCATCTGGGGGAGGCCGTGAACCCCAACTTTGGGGATCCCCCCCCCCTAAAAAAACCACCCTGGGGACCCCCCCAAAAAACTTTGGGGACCCCCCCCCGTACCTTGAGCAGGATCTCCACGGTGAAGATGGAGGTGAAGGCGTAGTCGAAGTAACCCAGGATCTGGGGGGGGGGCAACGGGGTGACCCCGACACCCCCCTCAGGGCCCCCCAAAACCTCCCCAGGATCCCCCAAACCCCCTCCAGGACACCCAAAATCCCCAGACTCCCCCCCCACCCCCGCTACAAAACCCCCCCGAGGACCCACCCCTACCCCAGGACCCCCCAAACTCCCCCCCAGGACACCCCAAAAACCCCCGGACCCCCCCAAACTCCCCCCCAGGACACCCCAAAAGCCCCCAAGACCCCGCCGGACCCCCCAAAAATCCCCTCAGGACACCCAAAACCCCCCCAGGACCCCCCCCAAAACCCACCAGGACCCCAAAAACTTCCCCCAGGACCCCCCAAAGCCCCCCAGGACACCCCAAAACCCCCCAAGGACCCCCTAAAAACCCCCCAGGTCCCCCCAAAACCCCCCAGGTCCCCCCAAAACCCCCCAAGGACACCCCCAACCCCCCCCAGGACCCCCCAAAACCCCCCCAGGTCCCCCCAAAACCCCCCAAGGACACCCCCAACCCCCCCCCAGGACTCCCCCAAAACCCGCCAGGCCCCCCCAAAACCCCCCAAGGACACCCCCAGCTCCCCCCCCACCCCCCCGAAGCGATCGGTTGGGGTGACTTAACTCCTCTCCCACCCCCCCCCGCCGTCCCCTGCTCCTCCCCATCCCGGTTTGTCCCAGTTTGTCCCAGTTTGCCCAGTAGCCCACGTGGTTGCGGGGCGAGTGGGCGCGGACGGGGTCCTCGGCGGCCAATGAGACGCTGCTGAGGATGATGAAGACGAGGATGAGGTTGGTGAAGATGTGGTGGTGGATGAGGGCGTGGCACCGCACCCGCAGCCTGCGCCGAGCACCAGTGCTCCCAGTTAACTCCCAGTAGCTCCCCCCACCGGTTTACTGGGCGCTCCCAGGTTTGTGTGTGTGTGTCCGTCCCCCATTCCAGTTAAGCCCAGTTCCTCCCAGTTTCCCCCTCAGTCCCCATCGTGTGCCACCCCGTGCTCCCAGCCCCAGTGCTCCCAGTTCTCCAGTCCCAGTGCTCCCAGTATTCCCAGCTGGTCTCTCCAGTCCCCACCGTGTCCCTTGTATCTCCACTCCCAGTCCTCCCAGTGTCCCCAGCTTGTTCCCAGTCTCCATCTCCCAGTGTTCTTACTGTCCGCAGTCCCAGTCCTCCCAGTGCCCCCAGTCTGTATCCCCAGTCCAGGCCTCCCAGTATGCCCAGTTTGTGCTCCCAGTCCCCCCATATCCCTTTTATCCCCACTCCCAGTCCTCCCAGTGCTCCCAGTTTGTATCCCCAGTACCTTAGCATCCCCAGTGCCCCCCACCAGTCCTCCCAGTTTGTCCCCAGTTCCTTGTATTCCCCGTCCACTCCTCCCAGTGCCCCCAGTTTATCCCCAGTCCCTTGTATCCCCCGTCCACTCCTCCCAGTGCTCCCAGTTTGCATCCCCAGTCACTTGTATCCCCATCCACTTCTCCCAGTGCCCCCAGTTTGTATCCCCAGTGCTCCCCCACCAGTCCTCCCAGTTTGTGCCCAGTCCCCCAGCATCCCCAGTCCTCCCAGTGCTCCCAGTTCGTCCCGTCCCTTGTATCCCCAGTCCCCTCCTTCCAACGTCCCCAGTTTGCATTCCCAGTCCCCCCATACCCCTTGTATCCTCAGTCCCAGTCCTCCCAGTGCTCCCAGTTTGTATTCCCAGTCCCGCAGCATCCCCAGTGCCCCACCACCAGTCCTCCCAGTCCTCCCAGTTTGTCCCCAGCCCCTTGTATCCCCAGTCCCCTCCTTCCAACGTCCCCAATTTACATTCCCAGTCCCCCCATACCCCTTGTATCCCCCCTCCCAGTCCTCCCAGTGCTCCCAGTGCCCCCCTCTCACGGGTTGGTGCTGCCCAGCAGGAAGAAGGCGCTGCCCTCGGGGATCGGCGCCACTTTAGTTTTGGGGGGCTCCTCCGGGGGCTCCAATCGGCCCCCCCCCAAACTGTCCCGCTCCCCCCCGGCCTCCTCGTCACCTACAGGGCACAGGGGCTGTCACCGACCCCCCCCCAACCCCCTGCCCCCCCCCGGGGAGGGTGACACTCACCTTCCTCGCTCCCCTCCTCCTCCTCCTCCTCCTCCGGCTGCTCCCCCTCGACCTGCGGGGGGGGGAAAAGTGTGTGTGGGGGTGTAAAATGGCACAATTTGAGGGGGGGGGGAGCCCCCAAACACAGCCACCACCCCCCCCTTGTACTCACCTTCACGGTCACGTCCTGGGTCCCCGCAGCCGCTTCTGCCTCCCCGGCCTTGTCCCTGCGGGGGGGTGGGGGGAAAAGGGGGGGGCTCAGCCAGGGGAGACCCCCCCAAAAAGGGACCCAGGTGTCTGGGTGCCCCCCCAGACACCCCCAAAAGGGACCCAGACACCCCCAAAGGGACTCAGGCATCTGGGTGCCCCCCCCAGACACCCCCAAAGGGACTCAGGCATCTGGGTGCCCCCCCAGACACCCCAAAAGGGATCCAGCCCCCCCAAAAAGGGACCCAGGTGTCTGGGTGCCCCCCCAGACGCCCCCAAATGGGACCCAGACACCCCCAAAGGGACTCAGGCATGTGGGTGCCCCCCCAGACACCCCAAAAGGGACCCAGACACCCCCAAAGGGACTCAGGCATCTGGGTGCCCCCCCCAGACACCCCAAAAGGGATCCAGACACCCCCAAAGGGACTCAGGCATGTGGGTGCCCCCCCAGACACCCCAAAAGGGATCCAGCCCCCCCAAAAAGGGACCCAGGCATCTGGGTGCCCCCCCAGACACCCCCAAAGGGACTCAGGCATCTGGGTGCCCCCCCCAGACCCCCCCAAAAGGGACCCAGACACCCCCAAAGGGACTCAGGTGTCTGGGTGCCCCCCCCCAACACCCCTAAACCCCCCCCCCCTCACTTTTTCTCGGCCCTCGAGTTGATGTTGTCGCCGTCGGCCAAGTTGTCGACAGCGATGGCCAAGAAGACGTTGAGGAGAATGTCTGTGGGGACCAAAGAGTTAACCAGTCCTCCCAGTAGCCTCCCAGTAGCCTCCCAGTAGCCTCCCAGTAGCCTCCCAGTCCCCCTTTTTAAGGTTTGCTCCTTCTCCCAGTCCCAATCTCTCCTTCTCGCTCCCCAACCCCAACGTCTCCCCCTTCCCAGTTCCCCCGCCCCTGGCCACCATCCTCCATTCCCAGTCCCTCCCAGTTCCCCGGCTCCGCCTTCTCCCAGTGCCTCCCAGTTCCCCCCTCCCCATCCTTTTTCCTCACAGTTCCCGCAGATGAAGAGGATGACGAAGTAAACACAAACGAGCATCCCGGGGAAAACGGGGCCCCCGTAGGCCATGATCCCGTCGTACATCACCGCGTTCCAGTCCTCCCCCGTCAGGATCTGGGGTTTTTATTTTTTTTTGGGGGGGGGGGGGGATTGGGGACACCCCCAAACACCAGGGTCACCCCAAAACTCAGTCTCTATGGCCCCTCCCCAGTCTCCACCAGTGCTCCCAGTATGTCTACTGGTCATCCATCACCCCCGGAGCGATGACTATAAGAGGGTGAAGGCAGGGGATTCATGGGTTTTGGGGTGTCCTATGGGTTTTGGGGTTCCCCCAGGGGTTTCGGGGTCCCCCCCAGGTTTCAGATTCCCCAACAGATTTTTGGGGTCTCCCTCAGTTTTGGGGTCCCCCCAGGTTTCAGATTCCCCAACAGATTTTTGGGGTCTCCCTCAGTTTTGGGGTCCCCCCCAGGTTTCAGATTCCCCAATAGATTTCGGGGTCCCCCACAAGTTTTGGGGTCCCTCAGGGATTTTGGGGTCCCCCCCAGGTTTCAGATTCCCCAATAGATTTCGGGGTCCCCCACAAGTTTTGGGTTCCCCCAAGGATTTTGGGGTCTCCCCCAGGTTTCAGATTCCCCAATAGATTTCGGGGTCCCCCACAAGTTTTGGGGTCCCTCAGGGATTTTGGGGTCCCCCCCAGGTTTCAGATTCCCCAATAGATTTCGGGGTCCCCCACAAGTTTTGGGTTCCCCCAAGGATTTTGGGGTCTCCCCCAGGTTTCAGATTCCCCAATAGATTTCGGGGTCCCCCACAAGTTTTGGGGTCCCTCAGGGATTTTGGGGTCCCCCCCAGGTTTCAGATTCCCCAATAGATTTTGAGGGTCCCCCACAAGTTTTGGGTTCCCCCAAGGATTTTGGGGTCTCCCCCAGGTTTCAGATTCCCCAATAGATTTCGGGGTCCCCCACAAGTTTTGGGTTCCCCCAAGGATTTTGGGGCCTCCCCCAAGGATTTTGGGGTCCCCCCAGGTTTCAGATTCCCCAATAGATTTTGGGGTCCCCTACAAGTTTTGGGGTCCCTCGGGGATTTTGGGGTCTCCCCCAGGTTTCAGATTCCCCAATAGATTTCGGGGTCCCCCACAAGTTTTGGGTTCCCCCAAGGATTTTGGGGTCTCCCCCAGGTTTCAGATTCCCCAATAGATTTCGGGGTCCCCCACAAGTTTTGGGGTCCCCCAAGGATTTTGGGGTCTCCCCCAGGTTTTGGGGTCCCCCAAGGATTTTGGGGTCCCCCCAGGTTTCAGATTCCCCAATAGATTTTGGGGTCCCCTACAAGTTTTGGGGTCCCTCGGGGATTTTGGGGTCTCCCCCAGGTTTCAGATTCCCCAATAGATTTCTGGGGTCTCCCCCAGTTTTTGGGGTCCCCCAAAGATCTTGGGGCCTCCCCCAGGTTTCAGATTCCCCAATAGATTTTGAGGGTCCCCCACAAGTTTTGGGGTGCCCCAGAGATTTAGGGTCTCCCCACAGATTTTGAGGGTCCCCCTGTGGCTTTTGCAGTCCCCCCATGAGTTTCGGGGTCCCCCAGGGATTTTGGGGTCCCTCCCAGGGCTTTCAACTTTCCCACCGATTTTACCCTTCCCCACAGATTTTAGATCTCCCCATAGATTCTGGGGTTCCCCCTCCCCAGATTTCAAGTTTTAGGCTCCCCCCGACGCATTTCAGATTTTGGGGTGCCCCCCTTTGCAGGTTTTGGGGTACCTGGAAGACGGTGAGCAACGCCTGGGGGAAGGTATCGAAGGTGCTGCGCTTGGTTTGGGTCTCGTCGAAGCTGAAGCGGCCCCCGAAAAGCTGCATCCCCAGGAGGGCGAAGATGATGATGAAGAGGAAGAGGAGGAGGAGGAGCGACGCGATCGACTTCATCGAGTTCAACAAGGAGCCCACCAGGTTGCTGAGCGACGCCCAGTGCCTGCGGGATGCTGGGGTGACTGGGAGGGGACTGGGAGGAGGGCAGCTGGGGAGATGCGGTGGCCCCACGCCCTGCGCTGGTGGCCCTACGCCCTGTCACGGTGTCCCTACACCCTGTTACAGTGTCCCTACACCTTGTCACAGTGTCCTTACACCCTCCCGTGTCCCTACACCCTGTTATGGTGTCCCTACACCCTGTCACGGTGTCCCTACACCCTGTTACGGTGTCCCTACACCCTGTTACAGTGTCCCTACACCTTGTCACAGTGTCCTTACACCCTCCCGTGTCCCTACACCCTGTTATGGTGTCCCTACACCCTGTCACGGTGTCCCTACACCCTGTCACGGTGTCCCTACACCCTGTTACAGTGTCCCTACACCTTGTCACAGTGTCCTTACACCCTCCCGTGTCCCTACACCCTGTTATGGTGTCCTTACACCTTGTCACGGTGTCCCTACACCCTCCCGTGTCCCTACACCCTGTCACGGTGTCCCTACACCTTGTCACGGTGTCCCTACACCCTCCCGTGTCCCTACACCCTGTCACGGTGTCACTACACCCCGCCGTGGTCTCCCTACACTCTCACGCGTCCCTACACCCTGTCACGGTGTCCCTACACCCTGTTACAGTGTCCCTACACCTTGTCACAGTGTCCTTACACCCTCCCGTGTCCCTACACCCTGTCACGGTGTCACTACACCCCGCCGTGGTCTCCCTACACTCTCACGCGTCCCTACACCCTGTCACGGTGTCCCTACACCCTGTTACAGTGTCCCTACACCTTGTCACAGTGTCCTTACACCCTCCCGTGTCCCTACACCCTGTTACGGTGTCCCTACACCCTGTCACGGTGTCCTTACACCCTCCCGTGTCCCTACACCCTGTCACAGTGTCCCTACACCCTGTCACAGGGTCCCTACACCCCATCACAGGGTCCCTACATCTTGTTACGGTGCTCCTACACCTCACTGTGGTGTCCCTACACTTTGTTACAGTGTCCCTACACCCCGTCGCGGTGTCCCCACACCCTCCCATGTCCCCACACCCTGTCACGGTGTCCCTACACCCTCACGTGTCCCTACACCTTCTTACAGTGTGCCTACACCCCACCACGGTGTCCCTACACCCCGTCACAGTGTTCCTACACCCCGCCGTGGTGTCCCTACACCCCGTCACAGTGTCCCTACACCCTGTCACGGCGTCCCCACACCCTCCCACCTCCCTACACCCTGTCACAGTGTCCCTACACCCCGTCACAGTGTCCCTACACCCCGCCGTGGTCTACCTACACCCTCCCGCATCCCTACACCCCATCACAGTGTCCCTACACCCTGTCACGGCGTCCCCACACCCTCCCACCTCCCTACACCCCGTCACAGTGTTCCTACACCCCGCCACGGTGTCCCTACACCCCGTCACAGTGTCCCTACACCCCGCCATGGTCTACCTACACCCTCCCGCATCCCTACACCCCGTCACAGTGTCCCTACACCCTGTCACGGCGTCCCCACACCCTTCCACCTCCCTACACCCTGTCACAGTGTCCCTACACCCCGCCGTGGTCTACCTACACCCTCCCGCGTCCCTACACCCCATCACAGTGTCCCTACACTCGGCCGCAGTGTCTCTACACCTCGTCATGGCATCCCTACACCCCGTCACAGTGTCCCTACACCCTGTCACGGCGTCCCCACACCCTCCCACCTCCCTACACCCCGTCACAGTGTTCCTACACCCCGCCGCGGTGTCCCTACACCCCGTCACAGTGTCTCTACACCCCGCCATGGTCTACCTACACCCTCCCACATCCCTACACCCCGTCACAGTATCCCTACACCCCCGTCACCTGGTGACTTTAAAGACGCGGAGGAGGCGGACGCAGCGCAGGACGGAGATACCCAGGGGCTCCATGGCCCCTTGCTCCACCAACACCGTTTCCAACACGCCCCCACACACCACGAAACAGTCGAAACGGTTGAAAAAACTGGCAAAGTAACAGGCGGGGCCCAGGGCGTAGAGTTTCAACATCATCTCGGCGGCGAAGAGCGACAGCAGCGCCTTGTTGGCGTAAGCTTTTGCAATAAGAGGGGGGGGGGGGGGCGGGACACGGACACCCCGAGTTTAATCCAGCAGGTTTAGGGGAATCGGAAAGGGTGTTGGGGGGCAGCGGGGGTGGGTTGTACCTTGCGTCTGGGTGAGCCACGGGGGTTGCCCGTGGTGCTCGGAGGCGATGGTGAGGGTGTTGAGGAACACCAGGAGTAAAACGGTCCAGTAAAAGGAGACGGATTTTACAGCCCCGCGGCACCGGCGGCGCCACAGGCGGTTCAGGCGGCGCAGGCGGCGGCTTTTGGGGGGGGTGGGGTGGGATTTGGGGGTACGGTGGGGGGGAGTTTTGGGGGTACAGGGGAGTGGGAGGGGTGTTGGAGGGGACAGACATACGTCGGTGGTTATTTTGGGGATAGAAAGAGGGGGTTTGGGGTTACGGAGAGTGTCCCCCCGTCAGGTGGGAGGTGTCAGAGGGGAGGATTTGGGGTGGGGGGGAGCTACACTGTGCTCCCCACTTTTTTTCCACAGCCCCCCCCCCCCCCCCCCCAATTTTCTCCCCACTCACCAGAATTTCGTCTTGGTAATTTTACCCCTGAGGAAGGAAAAAGTGCAGAATTACCCCAAAAGTTTTGGGGGGGGTGCCATGGGAAATAGGCCCTTTGCGGGGAGGGGTTGGGGTACTGGGGGGGTGTGTGTGTGTCATAGGGGTTCTGGGGGAAGTTTTGAGGTGTTGGGGGGGTGATTAGAGGGGGTTTTGGGGTGCCTGGGGGGTCATAGGGTGCTGGGGTGACTTTTGAGGGGGCTTAGAGGGTCCCTGGGGGTTATGAGGGGGGGAATTGGGGTACCTGGGGGGTCATAAGGTGCTGGGGTGACTTTTGGGGTGCTTAGAGGGTCTTTGAGGGTTATGGGGGGGGAAAGTCGGGGTACGCGGGGGGGTCATAGGGTGCTGGGGTGACATTTGGGGGGGCTTAGAGCGTCCTTAAGGGTTAAGGGGGGGAAGTTGGGGTACCTGGGGGGGTCATAAGGTGCTGGGGTGACTTTTGGGGGGGCTTAGAGGGTCCTTAAGGGATAAAGGGGGGGAAGCTGGGGTACCTGGGGGGGTCATAAGGTGCTGGGGTAAATTTTGGGGTGCTTAGAGGGTCCCTGGGGGTTATGGGGGGGGGAAGTTGAGGTACCCAGCGGGGTCATGAGTTGCTGGGATAACTGTTGGGGGGGCCTTGAGGGTTAATGGGGGGGTCCCAGATGGCCTTGAGGTGCAGCAGAGGTTGGTTTTGGGGTCCCCAGAGGTATCGAGGGGCTGGGGGAAGGGAGGGACCCCCCCCAATTTTGGGACCCCCCCCAATTTTGGCGCTCACAGGCAGCGGTCGCAGGCGGTCGGTTGTGCCTCCTCGTCCCCCACCGTTTCGGTGTTGACCGACGTCGTTTCGCTGCCGGGAAGGCTGGCTGAAAAAAAACAACGACAAAAAAAAGAGGGAGTTGGAGAAAGGGGGGGTGGGTGGGTAAAGGGGGACCCCAACATCCTGCAGAAAGGGTTTTTTTTTGGGGGGGGGGGCGTTACTGTGGGTGTCAGTGGAGTGACTGGCGTGTCGGAGCCACTTCAGCCGCGGTTTCCTCTTGCCCATCAAATCCTCAGCGGTCAAACCTGACGGGGGGCGGGGTGAGGAGTTGAGGGTGGTTTTAGGGTGCTAAAAATTTTAGGGGGACACCCCCAAAAAAAAAAAAAAACAAACAACCCAAGGTCCTTCCTTACGGTGTTTTTCGTGCTCCCCTTCATCCTCATCACCCTCCAAGTCCTCGGCCTGGGTGATCCAGTCCATGTAGCCCCGTAAATCTTCCTCCAGCTGCTGCTTCTCCCTCAGCTTCTGGAAGTCGCCGCGGGCCTTCGCCTTCTCTCGCTCTTTGGAAAATTCCCTGGAGTGGGGGGAAAACCGCATGCTAAGAACACGCTAAGAACACGCTAAGGACATGCTAAGGACATGCTAACAACGGCCTCACCCGCTCAGCACCCCCAGCACCAAATTGAGGACGAAGAAGGAGCCGAAGATGACGAGGCTGACGAAGTAAATCCAGGGTAACTCGTGGCCCATCGCATCCTGCATCTGGGAGGAAAAAAAAAAAAAAAAAAAAAGCGTGGGGGGTTTTGGGGTGACTCTGTTAAATTCGGGGGGGTGAGGGGACCTCAGATTCATCCCTCAGTGACACGTGGGGGGACACGCGACACTTAGGCATCAGTTGATGGAGTTGGGGGGAGGATTTGGGGGTGATTTTTGAGGAATTTTTGGAGGCTTGGGGAAAGGGGGAAGGATTTTGGGGTGCTCAGGAGGAAAAGGAGCAGATTTTGGGGTCCCACTGTTAAACCGGGGGGGTCTGGAGGGAAGTGGGGACCCCAAATCCCCCCCTCAGCGACACACGGGCACCAGTTAGTAGAGTCAGGAGGATTCTGGGGTGATTTTAAAGAATTTTTGGAGGCTTGAGAACAGGGGGAAGGATTTGGGGGCGCTCAGGAGGAAAAGGAGCAGATTTTGGGGTCCCACTGTTAAACCGGGGGGGTCTGGAGGGAAGTGGGGACCCCAAATCCCCCCCTCAGCGACACACGGGCACCAGTTAGTAGAGTCAGGAGGATTTTGGGGTGATTTTAAAGAATTTTTGGAGGCTTGAGAACAGGGGGAAGGATTTTGGGGCGCTCAGGAGGAAAAGGAGCAGATTTTGGGGTCCCACTGTTAAACCGGGGGGGTCTGGAGGGAAGTGGGGACCCCAAATCCCCCCCTCAGCGACACACGGGCACCAGTTAGTAGAGTCAGGAGGATTTTGGGGTGATTTTAAAGAATTTTTGGAGGCTTGAGAACAGGGGGAAGGATTTTGGGGCGCTCAGGAGGAAAAGGAGCAGATTTTGGGGTCCCACTGTTAAACCGGGGGGGTTTGGGGGGAAGTGGGGACCCCAAATCCCCCCCTCAGCGACACACGGGCACCAGTTAGTAGAGTCAGGAGGATTTTGGGGTGATTTTAAAGAATTTTTGGAGGCTTGAGAACAGGGGGAAGGATTTTGGGGCGCTCAGGAGGAAAAGGAGCAGATTTTGGGGTCCCACTGTTAAACCGGGGGGGTCTGGAGGGAAGTGGGGACCCCAAATCCCCCCCTCAGCGACACACGGGCACCAGTTAGTAGAGTCAGGAGGATTTTGGGGTGATTTTAAAGAATTTTTGGAGGCTTGAGAACAGGGGGAAGGATTTTGGGGCGCTCAGGAGGAAAAGGAGCAGATTTTGGGGTCCCACTGTTAAACCGGGGGGGTTTGGGGGGAAGTGGGGACCCCAAATCCCCCCCTCAGCGACACACGGGCACCAGTTAGTAGAGTCAGGAGGATTCTGGGGTGATTTTAAAGAATTTTTGGAGGCTTGAGAACAGGGGGAAGGATTTTGGGGCGCTCAGGAGGAAAAGGAGCAGATTTTGGGGTCCCACTGTTAAACCGGGGGGGTCTGGAGGGAAGTGGGGACCCCAAATCCCCCCCTCAGCGACACACGGGCACCAGTTAGTAGAGTCAGGAGGATTTTGGGGTGATTTTAAAGAATTTTTGGAGGCTTGAGAACAGGGGGAAGGATTTTGGGGCGCTCAGGAGGAAAAGGAGCAGATTTTGGGGTCCCACTGTTAAACCGGGGGGGTTTGGGGGGAAGTGAGGACCCCAAAATCCCCCTCTCAGCAACACTCCCTCGCCATTTAGCGGAACCAGGAGGATTATTTATTTTTTTGGGAGGCTTTCCAAAGCATTTTAAGGGCTGGAAGGATTTTGGGGGCGCTCAGGTAAAACTTGGGGGGGGGGGGGGGGTAGGTAGATATGTCTTTTTTTTTTTTTTTTTTTTTTTTTTTTTTTGGGGGGTGCTCACCCAATAAAGGACGTCGGTCCAGCCCTCCATGGTGATGCACTGGAAGACGGTGAGCATGGCGAAGAAGAAGTTGTCGAAGTTGGTGATGCCCCCGTTGGGCCCTTCCCAGCGGCCCCGGCACTCGGTGTTGTTCTGCAGACAGGCCCGGCCGTGGCCCGAGAAAGCACAAGGGGAGGGGTCGTCCTCTGATTCCAGGTCTGGGGGCGGGGGGGCAACAGCACCCCCAAAATCATGATTAAAAGATTGGGGGGGGGTGTGGGTGTGTTATAGTTTCAAACGGGTGAGGGAGGAGGGAGCTGTACCCCGAAAATGGTGGAGGGGTGGGTGGGAGATGTTTGCTATGGGGAGGGGCTGGGGGTAAAAATTGGGGGGGTGAGGGGGTTTAGGGGGTGTGTGTGGGGGCTAAGCGTTTTTGGGGGGTGGCTTTGGGGGGGTTTTCAGGGTTTAGGGGGGGGTGTCAGAGGGTTTGGGGATGGCCAAGCACTTTTGTGGGGGGGTCTCAGGGAATTTAGGGGCCCTGGGGGGGTGTCAGAGGGTTTGGGGGGGCCCAAGTGCCTTTGAGGGTGTCACTGGGGGGGGTAATTCAGGATTTTGGGGGGCTCCTGGGGGGTGTTAGAGGGATTGAGGAGGGGCAAGTGCTTTTGGGGGTGTCACTGGGGGGGGTTTCAGGGTTTGGGGGGGATCTTGGGGGGTGTCAGAGGGTTCGGGGGGGGCCCAAGTGCCTTTGAGCGTGTCACTGGGGGGGGTTTCAGGGTTTTGGGGGGCTCCTGGGGGGTGTCAGAGTGTTTGGGGGGACCCAAGTGCCTTTGTGGGGGGTCTGAGGGAATTTAGGGACCCTGGGGGGATGTCAGAAGGTTTGGGGGTGCCCAAGCACTTTTGAGGGTGTCACTGGGGGGGATTCAGGGTTTAGGGGGGCCCTGGGGGGGGGTGTCAAAGGGTTTGAGGGGGTATAAGTGCCTTTAGGGGTGTCACTGGGGGTATTTCAGGGTTTGGGGGAGCCCTGAGGGGCTTTTGGAGGGTTTGGGGGGTGCCAAGTGCCTTTGGGGGGGATTCAGGATTTGGGGGGGGCCCTGGGGGGCTGCTGAAGGGTTTGGGGGGTGCCAAGTACGTTTGGGGGTGTCACTGGGGGGGGTTCAGGGTTTGGGGGGGCCCTGGGGGGGTGTCAGAGTGTTTGGGGGGTGCCCAAGCATCTCTGTGGGGGGGTCTCGGGGAGTTTAAGGACCCTGGGGGGGGGAGTTTCAGGGTTTGGGGGGTGCCAAGTGCCTTTGGGGAGGATTCAGGATTTGGGGGGGGCCCTGGGGGGCTGCTGAAGGGTTTGGGGGGTACCCAAGCACCTTTGTGGGGGGGTCTTAAGGACCCTGGGGGGGGAGTTTCAGGGTTTGGGGGGTGCCAAGTGTGTTTGGGGGTGTCACTGGGGGGGATTCAAGGTTTGGGGGGGCCCTGGGGGGTGTATCAGAGGGTTTGGGGGCACCCAAGCACCTTGTGGTGGCTGGTGTGTGCGTGTGGGGGTGTCCTTAAGATTTTTTTTTTTGGGGGGGGGGGGTGGGGGTGTCCCCAGTTTTTACCAGATCCCACGAAGAAGCAGGTTTTGTGCATGCGGCCGATGAAGAGCTCGAGGCCGATGATGGCGTAAATGATGATGACGAAGAGGACGAGGAGCGCGATGTGCAGCAGCGGCACCATCGCCTTCATGATGGAGTTGAGCACGATGTGAAGGCCTCGGGTGAGCACGAAAAAAAAAAAAAGGAAATATTTACCCAAAAAATTAAAATTTTGGGGGTTTTTTGGGGGGTTTTTTCATCCACACAACCCACTGGGAACGCCGGAGACGAGGCGAAGGGGCCGGAGGACGCGGAAAGCGCGCAGGGCTTTGACGTCAAACCCCCCGGGTTTGCCACTCATGTGATGAGCTTCGCCCGGTTTGTGCGAGGCCTGTTCCAAAATGACGCTAAAAAGCCTGAAAAAAAAATTGAATTTTAGAAAACGCGCTGCTTTTTTTTTTTTTTTTTTTTTTGCCTAGGGGAAGGGGGTTCGGTCCGTTTTTCTTCACCCCACGATGACGATGACGAAGTCGAGGAGGTTCCAGCCGTTGCGGATGTAGGCGCTGGGGTGCAGGACCAGCCCGTAAGCAATAATTTTTAAAAAAGTCTCCACGGTGAAAATGATGAGGAAAACATATTCCACCTGCTCCTGGAAAATGAAAAAAAAAAAAAAGGGGGGGCCCCCCCCAGAACCCCCCCGTCCCCCAGCATCATACCCAGCACCCTTTTTTTTTTTTTTTTAACCCCCGGGAGGGGTTAAGCCGGGCTTAGCGCTGGGTAAGAGGCTTAAGGCACACGCCAGGGGGATGTGTGTGACACAGCGTGTGTGTGTGTGTCCCCCATGACAAATTTCCACTCCGGGGGGGGGGGACACCCCAATTTTAAGGCGTCCCCCTCACATTCTTGCAGCACCTGGAGGAGCTTCGTTATGTCTTTAATGAACTAAACCAGCGCCTGACGGGGACTAGTTGAGGCGAAAGGAAAATGGAGGATGTTGGGGAGGGAGGGGGGGGGGGGCAGACCCAATTTCTGATTTTTTTTCTTCTTTTTTTTTTTTTTTTTTAGGAGGGGAGGGGGTGTCCTCACCAGGTTGTGGTTGGCAGCGTTGGAGTCGTCCTCAGGGAAGGGGATGTAGACCCCCAGGGCGACGCAGTTGGCGAAGATGGTGGCGAGGATGAGGATGTCAAAGGGCCTGGGGTGAAGGTGAGGTGTGACGGGGTGGGGGGATGATGAGCCCCCAGCACCCCCAAAACTTCCTGCCCCCCCTCCCTAAAAAAAAAACCCACCCCCAACTCACTTCCACTCCACGATGCTGATGGCAGCTCGGCGGATGGGGTTGTTGAGGCGGAGGCAAAAAAGGGCTCGGGGGGAGCGATGGACCCCCCCGGAACCTTGAGCTTTGTGTCTGGGGTGGGGGGGCCGTCGGTGGCGTTGCCCCGGGGGGGTCCCTCCGCCCGCTGCACCCCCGGGATTTTCACCTCCCGGCCATCCCAGGGGCTGACCCATGGCTTCGGGGTAGGAGAGCAACCCCTTGGGGGAGCCTGAGGGGGGGAAAATGATGCTTAAGGATCCCCCCAAAATCTCCTGGACACCCCCCCACACCCCCCAATCCCTGATCACGCAGCCCTGAACACCCCCATCCCACAGACCACCCCCCCCCCATTCTTGGGGCCCCCCATATCCCCTTGGGGACCCCCCCTTGAACCCCAGTTTCTCCCCCAGGACCCCCAAATCCCCTCCAAGACACCCCCCCCTTGGCCCCCCCCAGCTCAGACTCACCCTCTCCGTTCTCCTCCGACTCCGACATGGTGACGGGGAGATCTGGGGGTACCTGTTGGGGGGGTTATTTTGGGGGTGTCTGGGAGGGTCGGGGGTACCTCTGGGGGCAGAGGGTTGGATGTTCTGATGGAATTTCGAGGGGATTTGGGGGAATTTGGGGGGGGGGTGAGGGCATTTAGGGGATATTTAGGGAGGAATGGGGGGGTCTGGGGGATATTTCGGGGGTTTGGGGGATATTTCGGGGGGTTTGGGGGGGGATTTTGGCGGGGGGGGGGGGGATGTCTGTGGGTGGTGCTGTCCCCACAGCTCGTCCTGCGGCCCCCGGGGCTCGTCAGCGCCGGGAGATTAAGGGCTTAACGAAGGAGCCGGGGAGGACAGCGCTGCCCACGTGCCGGGGCACACGCGCGTGCAAGGGGACACAGGCGCGTGCGAGGGGACCCGGGGGCTGAGGCCGTTTCGCACCTTCGCTCCCCACAAGCACCGTTTTCCCCTCAGACCCCACAGGTGACGTTCTCCTCCCCTCAACCACCCCTTAAAGCCCCATTTTTTCCCCTCAAGCTGCCATTCCCCCCCCCCTCAGCCACTCCCCCCAGACACCGTTTCCCTCTCCACGACCCTCACAGCCGCCATTTCCCCCTCCACGACCCTGACGGCCACCATTTCCCCCTCATGGCCGCCAATTCCCCCTCATGGCCGCCAATTCCCCCTCACGGCCTCCATTTCCCCCTCCATGACCCTCACGGCCACCATTTCCCCCTCCACGACCCTCACGGCCACCATTTCCCCCTCATGGCTGCCATTTCCCCCTCATGGCCGCCAATTCCCCCTCATGGCCGCCATTTCCCCCTCCATGACCCTCACGGCCTCCATTTCCCCCTCCATGATCCTCACAGCCGCCATTTCCCCCTCCACGACCCTCACGGCCGCCATTTCCCTCTCAAACCCCCCTTATGGCCTCCATTTCCCCCTCCACGACCCTCATGGCCGCCATTTCCCCCTCACGGCTGCCATTTCCCCCTCCACGACCCTCATGGCCGCCATTTCCCCCTCACAGCCGCCATTTCCCCCTCCACAACCCTCACGGCCACTATTTCCCCCTCATGGCTGCCATTTCCCCCTCATGGCCGCCATTTCCCCCTCCACGACCCTCACGGCCGCCATTTCCCTCTCAAACCCCCCTCACGGCCGCCATTTCCCCCTCCACAACCCTCACGGCCGCCATTTCCCTCTCAAACCCCCCTCACGGCCGCCATTTCCCCCTCCACGACCCTCACGGCCGCCATTTCCCTCTCAAACCCCCCTTATGGCCTCCATTTCCCTCTCAAACCCCCCTCACGGCCGCCATTTCCCCCTCAAACCCCTCTCACGGCCACCATTTCCCCCTCAAACCCCCCTCAGGGCCGCCATTTCCCCCTCACCCCCCCCCCCAGACACCATTTCCCCCCTCACCCCCTCCCCAGACACCATTTTCCCCTTCACCCCCTCCCACCGCCGCCATTTTCCCCCCCCTTCCCTTTTCCCGCGCTTCGCGCCGTCTCCCCTTTTCCCGCCTCCCTCGCGCCTACAACTCCCATCACGCCCGCGCGCGCGGACGGGAGGGGAAGTGGGCGGGGCAGCCTCGTTTTCGCGGCAGGTTTCCCTCCTCCCTCACGTGACTCGAGGCCGGTCCCGCCTCACGTGACTCGCGGCGGGGCCGAGCCGGGGTGCGCCGGGGGTTCCCCCCCCCCCCCCCCTAAAAAATCCCCCCCCCCTC
The DNA here is from genome assembly GCF_965140245.1 of Athene noctua. Classification (NCBI taxonomy): domain Eukaryota; kingdom Metazoa; phylum Chordata; class Aves; order Strigiformes; family Strigidae; genus Athene; species Athene noctua. The sequence goes on from NC_134075.1 coordinate 306,938, forward strand.
GCCTCGTAGGATTTTGGGGGACCCCCCCCGACCCCCCCCAAAACATGGAGGAGGTGGATAAAATCCTGATCCACTCCCTGCGGCAGGCGGGGACGTGAGTTGGTTTTTTTTTTTTTGGGGGGGGGGGGAAACCCCCCGGGATTTTGGGGGTGGTGGGGGGGAACATTGAAAAGTTTTGGGGGGGGTCTAGAAGATGAGGGAGAGGGCGGGATCCCCAGGAGAGAGGTTGGGGGGGACACACCCTTGGGGAGGGTTTTTTTTTTGGGGGGGGGGGACACACACGGGGGGGGTCCCCGTTATGGATTTGAAGGGGGGGGGGGCACTGGGGGGAACCTTAAGGATTTGGGGGGACACACACACACACACACACACTGGGGGTTTGGGGGGGCCCCAAGTGGGACCCTGGGAGGTTTTTTTTTGGGGGGGGGCACCCTGGAATAATTTTGGGGGTACACTGAGGTTAGAAGGGGACTGGAGGCCTGGGGGGGGGGGGACCCTAAAGATTTGGGGGGTGGGGGGCACACACTGGGGGTTTGGGGGGACCCAAGTGGGTTGGGGGGGACCCTGGGGAGTTTTTTTTTGGGGGGGGACGACACCCTGGTATAATTTTGGGGGTACACTGAGGTTAGAAGGGGACTGGAAAAGCTGGGGGGGGGACCCTAAAGATTTGGGGGGGGACACACACACACTGGGGGTTTGGGGGAACCCCAAGTGGGTTGGGGGGGACCCTGGGGAGGTTTTTTTGGGGGGGGGGGGGAAACACACGCCCCCTGTAAAAATTTTGGGGGTACACTAAGGAGAGTTGGGGTTTTTTTTGCTGGGGGGGGGCCCACCCGGGAATAATTCTAGGGGTACGCTGAGGATTAGAAGGGGGACTGGAGGTCTGGGGGGGGGGGGGTTAGGGATTTGTGGGTGAGGTGGGAGTTTTGGGGGCAACAATATTTGGGGGGGGGGGGCCTCTACGGTGTGAGGGGGGGGGGACACACACAACAACTGGAGATGGGGGGCACGGGGTGGGGGGGGTTGACCTTTGAAAGGGAAACCCTAAAACTTAAGATGGGGTGGGGAGCGCTTGGAGGTGACACACCCAAGGGAGGGGTGTCAGGATTTTTAGGGGGGGGACCCATTTTTTTCTTAACACCCCCCCCCCCCCCAAAAAAAAAAAAACCAGGCGGGTCCCCCCGAAGTGCAGAGCGTGCGGGACCTCACCCCGGAGCTGGTGGTGGAGGCGGCCGTGCGCTGCCTTCGAGCCGTACGCCCCTCCCTGGGGGCCCCCCTCAACCCCTCCTGCCCCCCGGGATCTCCGCACGCTTCCGTCTCGCATCCGACTTGGCCGCCGCCTGCCAGGTAACGCCCCCCCCCAAAAAAAAAAAAACAACACCCCAAAATTTACCACACGCCCCCCCCCTTTTCCCCAAACGGCATCGCTCTGCCGCGACGGCTGGGATTTTTTGTTCCGCTGCAAAAAACAATAGGAGTGACCCCCCAAAAATTTTGGGGGTGACCCCCCCTCACCGTCCTCTCTTCCTACCCCCCCAGGAGCTGGGATTTGGGGGTGACGTGGGGTACCAAGACCTTCCTCTACCAGCTCCGAGCACGACACGCGCCGCCTCCTCCTCTTCCTCGTGGAGAAGCTGCCGCGGGACGAGAACGAACGAGGGGCTGAACCCCCGGTACGGATTTTTTTTTTTTTGAGGTGGAGTTGGGGGGGGTCTGGGGGTGTCTTTAAGGGATTTGGGGGGAGATTGAGCTTTTTTTTTTTTTTTTTCTCCCCCCCCCCCCCCCCAAAGGGAAATCGGGGGCTCTGCTACGAGCCATCGGCGCCCGCATCCAGGAGCAGCTGGGGACCCCCTGGGTGCCCCCCGCTTGCCGCACCCCCCGGCTGCAGCGCTTGCAGGTGAGTTTTTGGGGGGGCCCTGAACCCCCCCCCCCATAACTTACAGACTTAATTTAGAGCCATAATTAACCCATTAATTAGGGAACGAGCCGCCGTTACCCCTTTGCCACTTGCCCCCTGCTTCTGCCCCAAAGTGGGGGACCCCCAGGTAAGAGCTGGTGGGGGGGGGGGGGGGGTGTGTGTGTGTGTAATTTGGGGGGGCTTTTTGGTTTTTTTTTTTCTTTTTTTTTACTTATTTTGCTTGCCCTCGCTCTGCTGCAGAGCTGCAGGAATATTTTGGGGGGGCTGCCCCCCCGTGACGGCGCAGCCCCCCCTTTTCTCCAGCACCCCCCCGGCTTTGCTGGAGATACACGGGGCCCAGCTCAGCGCCCGCCACGACTGGGAGGCGGAGTGGGGGGGCCCCGGTTTGGCCTCTCGCCTGCCCCCCCAGGTAAGAAACACCCCTCTCTCCCCTCCCAAAACCATAGTGGGGGGGCTGAGGGGGGTCCCCACAATTTGGGGGGGGGTTTGTGTGTCTCCTTTTCCACTCCTAGGAGGTTGGGGGAGGGAGGACCCCCCGTTTTTTGAGTTGTAGGAGGGGGGGGGTATGGGGGGGGGGGTATTTTGGGGGTCCCCATGAGCGTGACACCCCCTCCCTGCCTAAAATTTCCCCCTCCCGCCCCCCCAGGAATATTTGGGGCGCAAACGGCTCCGTGCTCGACTTCGGGCCTTGGAACCCCTGCGCCAGGTCTGCCCCCCCGCCCCAGGGACCCCCCCTGGGTCCCCTGGACCCCGCTTGGCTCCAAGAGGCTTTTGGGGTTGGGGGGCCGGGGGGGCCCTGCCCAAGGGGTCCCGCTTCACCCGCACCCAGCACCTGACCCACGAGCAGGTGAGGGGCGAGGGGGGCTGGGGTTGGTTTTGGGGGGGCTGAGGGGGCTTGGGATTGGGTTTGGGGGCCTGGGGGGGACTCCTGGAGGGTCGGGGGTTGGTTTGGGGGGGCTCCAGGTTGGTTTGGGGGGGCTCCTAGAAGACTGGGGGCTAGTTTGGGGGGGCTGGGGGGCTCCTAGAAGACTGGGGGTTGGTTTTGGGGGGTTCTGGGGGGGCTTAGGGTTGGTTTTGGGGGGCTGGGGGGGCTCCTAGAAGACTGGGGGTTGGTTTTGGGGGGGGTCTGGGGGGGTTTAGGATTGGTTGGGGGGGGGCTATGGGTCATTTGGGGGGGCTGGGGAGCTCCTGGAGGGCTGGGAGTGGTTTTGGGGGGGCTTGGGGGTTGTTTTGGGCCCCCCCCCAGGGTCTAACCTGCTCCGGGGTCTCATCCCGCAGGACCCCCAAATCCTGCTGCAGCAGATCCAGGCGGCTACCGAGACCCTGCACCCCTCAAAGAACCCTGAGGAGGTAACTGGGGCTGTCGTTCACTCTGAACCCTACCGATGGCCGCATGACCACTCCGAACCTTAGCGATAGCCGCCTGTTCACTCTGGACCCTACTAATGGCCACGGGTTCACCCTGAATCCTACCGAGGACCACGTGTTTATTCTAGATTGTACCAACGGTTTCGTCGGAGGAGCGTTCACTCTGGGCCTACCGATGGCAACATTCAAAAAGAATTTTCCCCCGCTTTCCCCCAGGACACAGGGGCACGCCAGGCCGGCGAGGAGGCTGCCCTAGAGGAAACCCTGGCCCGGTTGGAAGCCCAAATCGAGGGTTGTCGCGGGGAGTTGCGAGACGCTCAGCTCAGCCTCACTCAGGTGGGTGCCGGAGGAGGGTGTTGGGGGGTGTCACGGGGTATTTTGGGGTACCCTGAGATATTTTATGTGTCGTCCCCCCCCCCGAAGGCGGAGGCAGAGGTGCAGCAGGGTCGCTTGGCGCTGGGGGGGCGAGAGGACGCCCTTCGCCTGAAGGCGCGGGCGGTCGAGCTGCTCCCGGATGCCCACAGCAACATGGCCAAGCTCCAGGTGAGGATTTTGGGGGCGGGCCCCCCAAAAAAATTTAGGGGGGCGGGTTTTGAGGCCATTTTGGGGGGGGCTCTGAGCCCGTTTGGGGGACGGTGTGGGGCTGGTTTGGTCTCTCCGGCTGCTCGTGGTGATGGGTGAAGGGGCTGGGGAAAAGGAGGAGGTTTTGGGGTGCGGGGAGTTTTTTGGGGGGGCCCTAATTTTTTCGGGGGGGCGTTGGGGGGGCCCTGATGTTCTTCCCAGCTGGTGGTGGAGGCCAGTAGCCGCCGTATCGTCAGCCTGGCGGGGCAGTGGAGAGGCACCGGGGGCCCCTCCTCGACGAGTACCGCACCTCCGGGCCCTGCGGGACTCGGCTCAGGTAAAAAAAAAATAATTTTTTTTTAAAAAAAAAAAAAAAAAAAGGGGGGTCTGGGGTCTGTCTCCCCCTTTTGAGGTCCTTAAGGCTCTCCCTGGTAGGATTTGGGGGCGGAGCTATGGGGGGGGGTTTGGGATCCCCGGGGGGTTCTGGAATTCTTATTGCAGGAGATTTTGGGGGGGAATGGATTCTCCCTGAGTGGGTTTTGGGGTCCCTGGAGGGGATTTGGGGTCCCCTTGGGGGGGTTTTGGGGTCCCCAGGTCCCTCCTTGGCAGGTTTTGGGGTCCCTTGGGGGGGTTTTTGGGGTCCCTGGAGGAGATTTGGGGTCCTTTGGGGGGATTTTGGGGTCCCTGGAGGGGATTTGGGGTCCTTGGGGGGTTTTGGGGACCCCAGGTCCCTCCTTGGCAGGTTTGGGGTCCCTGGGGGGGGTTTGGGGTCCCTGGAGGGGATTTGGGGTCCCTTGGGGGGTTTTGGGGACCCCAGGTCCCTCCTTGGCAGGTTTTGGGGTCCTTTGGGGAGGTTTTGGGGTCCCTGGAGGGGATTTGGGGTCCCCAGGTCCCTCCTTGGCAGGTTTTGAGGTCCCTTGGCAGGTTTTGGGGTCCCTGGGGACGGTTTTGGGGTCCCCAGGTCCCTCCTTGGGGAGGTTTGGGGTCCTTTGGGTGGTTTTGGGGTCCCCAGGTCCCTTTATGGCAGGTTTTGGGGTCCCTTTGGGTTGTTTTGGGGTCCCCAGGTCCCTTTTGTCAGGTTTTGGGGTCCCTTGGGTGGTTTTGAGGTCCCCAGGTCCCTTTTTGGCAGGTTTTGGGGTCCCTTGGGGTTGTTTTGGGGTCCCCAGGTCCCTTTTTGGCAGGTTTTGGGGTCCCTTGGCAGGTTTTGGGGTCCCTTGGGTGGTTTTTGAGGTCCCCAGGTCCCTTTTTGGCAGGTTTGGGGTCCCTTTGGGTTGTTTTGGGTCCCCAGGTCCCTTTTTGGCAGGTTTTGGGGTCCCTTGGCAGGTTTTGGGGTCCCTTGGGTGTTTTGGGGTCCCCAGGTACCTTTTTGTCAGGTTTTGGGGTCCTTTGGGTGTTTTGAGGTCCCCAGGTCCCTTTTTGGCAGGTTTTGGGGTCCCTTGGGTGGTTTGGGGGTCCCCAGGTCCCTTTTTGGCAGGTTTTGGGGTCCCTTGGCAGGTTTTGGGGTCCCTTGGGTGGTTTGGGGGTCCCCAGGTCCCTTTTTGGCAGGTTTTGGGGTTCCCTTGGCCCCAATTTTGGGGTTCCCCTCCCCAATAAATTCCTCCAGGCTCTCCCGGCTACTTTTTAATTCTTCCCAACCCCTTACAAACGTCACTATTTCCCCCCCAAAACTTTGAGGTACCCTGACCCCTCTTTTTTTTTTTTTAATTTTCTTCTTTTGTGTGTGTGCGTGGGGGTTTTTTTTTTTTTTTTTTTTTGCCTTTTTTTCGCTTTTTTTCCCCCAAAACCCCACCCCAAGCTGGAATCATCCCGTCGCCTCTCCGAGATCCGCGCCCTCCACGACCGCAGCCGCTCGGCCGCCGCCGAAGCCCGGCGCAAGGAAGAGCTGTACAAACAACTGGTGAGACTGTTATTTTTTTTTTTTTTTTTTGGGTTGAATCTGAACATTTTTGGGGGTTCGGGGCAGGGCGGGGGATCCCCCAAATTTAAATTTTTTTTTTTTTTTCCCCCCGACAGCTGACGGAACTGGAGGCGCTGCCCCGCGACGTCTCGCGCGCCGTCTACACCCAGCGCATCCTGGAGATCGTGGGCAACATCCGCAAGCAAAAAGAGGAGATTGGCAAGGTTGGGCGATTTTTTTTTTTTTGGGGTACCCCAGAGCTTTTTTTTTTTTTTTTTTTGGGGTGCGCCCCCCCCAAATTTAACGTTTTTTGGCCAGATTTTAGTAGACAACGCGGGCGCTGCAGAAGGAGATCAACTCCCTGGTGGGGAAACTGGAGAGAACCTTCAGCGTCACCGATGAGCTGCTCTTTAAGGTGGGTTTTTTTTGGGGGGGCGGGGTGAACACACTTTTGGGGTGCTGGAGGGGGGGATTTTGGGGGTCCCCTGGAGGTGTGGGGGGGTCCCGTGTGCCCCCCTAAATCCTCTCCCCCCCCCTCAGGATGCCAGAGGGACGAAGTGGTGAGAAAAGCCTACAAGTACCTGGCGGCTCTGCATGAGGTAACAAAAACGGGGAGGGGGGGGGGGGGGGGGGGGGTCTGAAGGTTTTGGGGGACCCCCAGGTGGCTTTAAAAAATGGGGAGGGGGTTTAGGGGGACCCCCTGACCCCCCCCTCCCTTTTATTTTATTACTCTCCCCCCCCCCTCCTAGAACTGTGCTCAGCTCATCCAGACCATCGAGGACACCGGGACCATCCAGAGGGAGATTCGAGACTTGGAAGAACAGGTCGGGGTGGGGGGGGGGATCAGGATAAAATTTAGGGGTGCTGGGGGAGAATTTGGGGTGTCCTGGGAGCCCCCCCCCAAATTATCAGCGGGTTAATTAACATTTTTTACACCCCCTCCGTCTAATTTATGATCCCTCCCCACACCCGTTTGCCCGCCCACATTTTTATACCCGCCGTCAAACTTTTTGCTTTTTCCGCCCCGTTTTTGGGCACCTTTCCATTTTGGGGGGGTCCCCAAAATTTAACGCCACACCCCGTTAAATTTAAACCACCACCCCCCCCCCAGATCGAAGGGGAAACCAGCACAAAACCCCCCGCCAGCCTCGACCGGATCCTCAGCGACTGCCGGGCGCTGCGGGAGGAGAACGCGCTGCTGGCGGCACGAGCCCGCCACGCCTGAACCCCAACATTTTGCCGCGGGAGGGGGGGGATCCCCCCACCCCCCTAAAAAAAAATAAATCCCTTTTTGGGGGTGCATCAAACCCCTTTACCCCCCCCCTCCCTAAAATGCACCGTGGTGGAGGATGGAGCCGTTTATCGTTTCAATAAAAATCCGCCGCGACGCGGGTTTTGAGGAGGGGGGGGGGGGGTGTCACATTTTTCTGAGGGCAGGATTTTTGGGTTGGGGGGGCCCCCCCCCCCCGGTGTATTCTTTTTGGGGGGGACCCCCCCCTCATCATCTTCGTGGGGGGAGAAAGTACTTGAGGTCACAATCCTGTGGGAGAAGTGAGGATGATTTGAGAGAAATTTATCTACCCGGGTGATTTTTTTTTTTTTTTTTGCTAGGAGGGGGGCTCTCTAGTTTTGGGGACCCCCCCCTTATGGTTTTGGGGTCCCGTCTCCCATCCCAAGGAGGATTTTTGGGGGTACCTGGGGTAACGTTGCCCCCGTTTACGTCTGAATTCGGCCTCATCCACCGTCCACACGGCCCCGCGCACGTTTTCCACTCGCACGAAACACTTGT
>NC_134075.1:314670-336715 GCF_965140245.1 Athene noctua
CGGGGGGGGCACTTGGGGGGGATTTGGGGGTGCGGGGGGGGCACTTGGGGGGGTTTGGGGTGCGGGGGGGCACTTGGGGGGATTTGGGGGCGCGGGGGGGGCACTTGGGGGATTTGGGGTGCGGGGGGGCACTTGGGGGGGGATTTGGGGGCGCGGGGGGGGGCACTTGGGGGGGATTTGGGGTGCGGGGGGGGCACTTGGGGGGATTTGGGGGTGCGGGGGGGCACTTGGGGGGCTGGGGGGGGATTTGGGGTGCGGGGGGGCCCCGGACTGACGCCCCCCCCCCCCCCCGCAGCCCCCCCGCCCTGACGCTGGGAACCCCCCGCTGACACCCCCCCCCCCCCCCCACGGCCAGGGGGGGCCCCCCCGAACCCCCCAACCGCTGAGCAGTGACCCCCCCCCGAAAAAAAACCGGGGGGGGCGTGTCCAAAAAAAGGGGGGCGTGGCCTCACCAAAGCCACGCCCCCCTCCTGTCTCCCATCAATACAAGCAGAACCCGGCGGCCGCTTTGCGCCATTTTATTGGGGATTTGGGGGGGGGGGGGTGGGTTTTGGGGTACGGGGGGAGGTTTTGGGGTACGGGGGGGGTTTTTTGGGGTCCCCCCCACCCCGTTACGGGTCGGGGCGGGACCGTCGCGGTTGGTTTTTCTCCGGGTGCCGCAGGACGACGTAAACTTTGGGGGCGTAAAGGAGCCCCAGGGGCACCGAGGCCGAGAGGCTCATGGACACCGTCAGCGTCGCCGTCTGCACGTGAACCTGCCGCGGGGGGGGGGACACCCCAAAAATATTTAGGGGGGGGGGGGGGGGGCCCCCAAAAATCACCCCCCAAAAAAATGGGGCCCCCCCCAAAGTGTCTGGGTCCACCCCAAACCCGTCGTCGAACTCATCAAGGGATTTGAGGGACAACCCCCCCCCCCCCGCAAGGTTTAGGGCCCCCCCAAAGTGTGCTGTGGGCACCCCAAAAATCTGGGGGGGCCCCAAAAATATGGGGGGGGCCCTAAAATTCCCCTTGGGCCCCCCCCCCAAAGTCTTGGGGCCCCCCAAAATTTCCCAGGTGCCCCCCAGACCTGTTTTCAGTCTCAGCTTCAAAGGATTTGGGGGACACCCCCCCCCCCCGAGGTTTAGGGCCCCCCCAAAGTGTGCTGTGGGCACCCCAAAAATCTGGGGGGGCCCCAAAAATATCCGGGGGGGCCCCAAAAATCATCTCGACCCCCAGTTGGGGCACCCCCCAAAAAAAATGGGCCCCCCCCCCCTCAAAGTGTCTGGGTTCACCCCAAACCCGTCGTCGAACTCATCAAGGGATTTGGGGGGCCCCCCCTAGGGGTTCAGGTGTCCCGAGGGCACCCCAAAAATCTGGGGGGGGCCCCAAAAATCTGGGGGGGGGCCCCCAAAAATCCTCTTGGCCCCCCCCCAAAGTCTTGGCCACGCCCCCCAGACCCCTCCCCACTCTTCTCCGTCATCCTCCATCTTGGATTTCCTCAACGCTTGGATCCTCCTCAACGTCCGCGTCCCCCAAAACCCCCTCCAGGACCCCCCAAAATTTCCTGGGTCCCCCCAAATCTCCCCCCCCCCGGCCCCTGGGTCCCCCCAAAACCTCCTGTCCCCCCCCAGACCCCTCCCCAACCTCCTCCTCATCCTCCATCTTGGATTTCCTCATCGGTTGGATCCTACTCAACGTCCGCGTCCCCCCAACCCTCCCGGATCCCCCCAAAACCGTCCCGTGTCCCCCCAAACCCCCTTCCAGGACCCCCCAAAATTTCCTGGGTCCCCCCCAAATCTCCTGTCCCCCCCCCGACCCCTCCCCAACCCCTTTCATCCTCCTCCATCTTGGATTTCCTCAACGGTTGGATCCTACTCAACCTCTACATCCCCCCAACCCTCCCGGATCCCCCCAAAACCCTCCCGTGTCCCCCCCAAACCCCTTCCAGGACCCCCCAAAACCTCCTGGATCCCCCCAAAATCCTCCCCCCCACCTCCTGTGTCCCCCCCCAGACCCCTCCCCAACCTCCTCCTCATCCTCCATCTTGGATTTCCTCAACGGTTGGATCCTCCTCAACCTCTACATCCCCCCAACCCTCCCGGAGCCCCCAAAACCCTCTCGGATCCCCCCAAAACCTCTGGATCCCCCCAAAATCCTCCCCCTCGTCTCCCGTGTCCCCCCCCAGACCCCTCCCCAACCCCTTTCATCCTCCTCCATCTTGGATTTCCTCAACGTTTGCATCCTCCTCAACCTCTACATCCCCCCAACCCTCCCGGATCCCCCCAAAACCCTCCCGGATCCCCCCAAAACCTCTGGATCCCCCCCAAATCCTCCCCCTCGTCTCCCGTGTCCCCCCCCCAGACCCCTCCCCAACCTCCTCCTCATCCTCCATCTTGGATTTCCTCAACGTTTGCATCCTCCTCAACCTCTACATCCCCCCAACCCTCTCGGATCCCCCCAAAACCTCTGGATCCCCCCCAAATCCTCCCCCTCGTCTCCCGTGTCCCCCCCCCAGACCCCTCCCCAACCTCCTCCTCATCCTCCATCTTGGATTTCCTCAACGTTTGCATCCTCCTCAACCTCTACATCCCCCCAACCCTATCGGATCCCCCCAAAACCCCCTTCCAGGACACACCCCACCCCCCCCGCCCTTCCATATTTTTTTTTTTTTCCTCCCCCCCCCCCCGCCCCCGCCCCCAATTTTTCCACCCTCACCCTCTCCACCGACTGGGCGGCTCCGAAGAAGATGGGCCCGAAGGCCACCCAGACCACGCACGTCGTGTACATGGCGAACCCGATGGGTTTGGCCTCGTTGAAGGTTTCGGGGACCCCCCGGGCCTTGACGGCGTAAACGGTGCAGGTGACCATGAGCACCAGGGCATAAGCCAAACAGGCCAAGGTAGCCCCTTCGGCCATGTCGCAACGTAAAACCCCCCGGGCGTTTTCGGGGTCCGGGGTTCGCCCCATTTCGTAGTCGATGAGGGCGTGGGGAGGGCGGAGGAGGAGCCAAATGGCCGCCGCTACCAGTTGGAGGCTGCTGAGGCCGAAGGTGATGAGGAGTTGGGAGGCGGGGCTGATGAAACGGGGCGGGGTCACCGAGCGTTTCCCTAAAAGGGGGGAGAAAAAAAAAAAAAAAAAAAAAAAAAAAAAAGGGGGCGGGACGATCAACCCTCCCCCCCCCCCGCTCTCGATATCTCGTGGGCGTGTCCGGAACTCAACGTCTTGGAAGATGGTGAGGAAAGGGGGGAGGTGGGACCTCAGGCCACGCCCCTCCTGCCCCCCAACTCGAAGTTCTGCCCCCCAACTACTTCTCCTGACCCCCAATTCCCCCCCCCCCGACCCCAAAACTCTCGGTGTCCCCCCCCAAAAAAAAAACCTCACCAACGTTGACGACGTGGTGGATGCGGTTGGTCGCGGTGATGATCATGAGGTGGGCGGAGCCTCACCCCACGCCCCTCCCACTCCCCCAAATCCCGCCCCCAGGCCCCCAACTCCCCCCCAGAGCCCCCCAACACCCCCCCCAGCCCCCCAAATCCCCCCCCCAGCCCCCCCTCACCCTACTCAAAGACGCGGTTGCTCTCGGCGATGACCATGAGGTGGGCGGACCCTCACCCCACGCCCCTCCCACGGCCCCAAATCCCGCCCCCAGCCCCCCAACTCCCCCCCAGAGCCCCCCAACTCCCCCCCAGAGCCCCCCAACACCCCCCCCAGCCCCCCAAATCCCCCCCCCAGCTCCCCCTCACCCTACTCAAAGACGCGGTTGCTCTCAGCGATGACCATGAGGTGGGCGGACCCTCACCCCACGCCCCTCCCACGGCCCCAAATCCCGCCCCCAGGCCCCCAACTCCCCCCCAGAGCCCCCCAACTCCCCCCCAGAGCCCCCCAACACCCCCCCCAGCCCCCCAAATCCCCCCCCCAGCCCCCCCTCACCCTACTCAAAGACGCGGTTGCTCTCGGCCATGACCATGAGGTGGGCGGACCCTCACCCCACGCCCCTCCCACGGCCCCAAATCCCGCCCCCAGCCCCCCAAATCCCGCCCCCCGGCCCCCCCTCACCCTGCTCGAAGATGCGGTAGATGCGGTTGGTCTTGGTGAGCAGCGCGGCGTAGGTGAGGCTCATCCCCAGGCCCAGGAAGAGCCTCCGGAGGGCGCAGACGCCCACCCCGGGCTCGGCCACCATGATGAAAGTGATGGCGTAAACCAAAGCGATCCCGGCCAATAGGACGTAAGTTAACTCCCGCCCCGTCGCCTTGACGATGGGCGTCTCGTGGTACTTGACGAAAGTGGCCACCACGAAGGCCGTGGCCGTCAAACCCGCCGTAGCCAAAGCCACCGGGACGGCGGCCCAAGGGTCGGCCCAATCGAGGCGTAGGATGGGGGTGGGGCGGCAGGAGGTGCGATCGGGGGTGGGGCGCAGTTGGGGGGGGCAGGGCAGGCAGGTCAGGGGGTCGGCGAGGTAGAGGTACCCCCCGCAGAGCTCGCAGTGCCAGCAGCACGGGACCCCCTCCACCGGCTTCTTGCGCTCGCCGGCGCCGCAGGGGAGGCTGCAGACGGAGGGCGGGGGGGTGGGCGACGCCCCCGGGCCCCAGCGCATCTCCTCGGCCTGCGGGGGGGGGGGGGGGGCGGAGATGGAGGGGGCGGGGTTAAGGGGGGACGGAGATTGGAGGGGGAGGGAGTAAGATATGGGGGGGGCGGGTCCCAGGTGGACTTGGTTGGGGCAAGCAGGTGGGGGTTGGGGGTTCCCAGTTGGGTGTTGGGGCAACCAGTTGGGGGTTGGGGATTCCCAGTTGGATGCTGGGGCTCCCAGTTGGGTGTTGGGGCTCCCAGTTGGGGGTTGGGGATTCCCAGTTGGATGTTGGGGCTCCCAGTTGGGTGTTGGGGTTCCCAGTTGGGTGTTGAGGCTCCCAGTTGGGGGTTGGGGCTCCCAGTTGGGTGTTGAGGCTCCCAGTTGGGGGTTGGGGCTCCCAGTTGGGTGTTGGGGCTCCCAGTTGGGTGTTGGGGCAACCAGTTGGGGGTTGGGGCTCCCAGTTGGGTGTTGGGGTTCCCAGTTGGGGGTTGGGGTTCCCAGTTGGGGGTTGGGGATTCCCAGTTGGATGTTGGGGCTCCCAGCTGGGTGTTGGGGCTCCCAGTTGGGGGTTGGGGCAACCAGTTGGGGGTTGGGGCTCCCAGTTGGGTGTTGGGGCTCCCAGTTGGGTGTTGGGGTTCCCAGTTGGGTGTTGGGGCTCCCAGTTGGGGGTTGGGGTTCCCAGTTGGGTGTTGGGGCTCCCAGTTGGGTGTTGGGGCAACCAGTTGGGTGTTGAGGCTCCCAGTTGGGTGTTGGGGCTCCCAGTTGGGTGTTGGGGTTCCCAGTTGGGTGTTGAGGCTCCCAGTTGGGTGTTGGGGCAACCAGTTGGGTGTTGGGGTTCCCAGTTGGGTGTTGAGGCTCCCAGTTGGGTGTTGGGGCAACCAGTTGGGTGTTGAGGCTCCCAGTTGGGGGTTGGGGCTCCCAGTTGGGTGTTGGGGCAACCAGTTGGGGAATGGGGCAACCAGTTGGGTATTGGGGCTCCCAGTTGGGTGTTGGGGTTCCCAGTTGGGTGTTGGGGTTCCCAGTTGGGGGTTGGGGCTCCCAGTTGGGTGTTGGGGCTCCCAGTTGGGTGTTGGGGAAACCAGTCACCCCCCAGTTGCCTTTGGGGGCCCCCCAGTTGCCCCCGGGGCCCCCCAGTCACCCTTGGAGGTCTCCCAGTTGCCCCCGGGGTCTCCCAGTTGCCCCACCTGGAGGCGCAGCCCCTGCACCCACTGCCCCACCCGCCGGTAGGCGCCGGAGCCGTTCCCGCCCTGGAACTGGAAGATGTCGTAACGCCCGGGCGCGTCCCCGTTCTCGTTGAACGTCACCGGCGTCCCCGCGCTGCCTGCGGGCACCAGGAACGCCCAGTAAGGCCCAGTAACGCCCAGGAACGCCCAGGAACGCCCAGTAAGGCCCAGGAACGCCCAGGAACGCCCAGGAACGCCCAGGAACGCCCAGGAACGCCCAGTAAGGCCCAGTAAGGCCCAGTAACGCCCAGGAACGCCCAGTAACGCCCAGGAACGCCCAGTAATGCCCAGTAACGCCCAGTAACGCCCAGTAACGCCCAGGAACGCCCAGTAACGCCCAGTAACGCCCAGTAAGGCCCAGGAACGCCCAGTAACGCCCAGGAACGCCCAGTAATGCCCAGGAACGCCCAGGAACGCCCAGGAACGCCCAGTAAGGCCCAGTAAGGCCCAGTAATGCCCAGGAACGCCCAGGAACGCCCAGTAATGCCCAGGAACGCCCAGTAAGGCCCAGTAAGGCCCAGTAATGCCCAGGAACGCCCAGGAACGCCCAGTAATGCCCAGGAACGCCCAGGAACGCCCAGGAACGCCCAGTAACGCCCAGTAAGGCCCAGGAACGCCCAGTAACGCCCAGGAACGCCCAGTAAGGCCCAGTAAGGCCCAGTAATGCCCAGGAACGCCCAGTAACGCCCAGGAACGCCCAGGAACGCCCAGTAATGCCCAGTAATGCCCAGTAACGCCCAGTAACGCCCAGGAACGCCCAGGAACGCCCAGTAACGCCCAGGAACGCCCAGTAAGGCCCAGTAAGGCCCAGTAATGCCCAGGAACGCCCAGGAACGCCCAGGAACGCCCAGTAAGGCCTAGTAAGGCCCAGTAACGCCCAGTAACGCCCAGGAACGCCCAGGAACGCCCAGTAAGGCCCAGTAAGGCCCAGTAATGCCCAGGAACGCCCAGGAACGCCCAGTAATGCCCAGGAACGCCCAGGAACGCCCAGTAACGCCCAGTAAGGCCCAGGAACGCCCAGTAACGCCCAGGAACGCCCAGTAAGGCCCAGTAAGGCCCAGTAACGCCCAGGAACGCCCAGTAACGCCCAGGAACACCCAGGAACGCCCAGTAATGCCCAGTAATGCCCAGTAACGCCCAGTAACGCCCAGGAACGCCCAGGAACGCCCAGGAACGCCCAGTAAGGCCCAGTAATGCCCAGGAACGCCCAGTAACGCCCAGGAACGCCCAGTAAGGCCCAGTAAGGCCCAGTAATGCCCAGGAACGCCCAGGAACGCCCAGTAACGCCCAGGAACGCCCAGTAAGGCCCAGGAACGCCCAGTAAGGCCCAGTAACGCCCAGGAACGCCCAGTAAGGCCCAGTAAGGCCCAGTAATGCCCAGGAACGCCCAGTAACGCCCAGTAATGCCCAGTAACGCCCAGTAACGCCCAGTAAGGCCCAGGAACCGCAGCGGGACGGGCGGGCAGAAAAAACGGGAGGAAATGGGAGAAAACCAGTTTGAAACCAGTTCAAGACCAGTTTGAAACCAGTAAATAAAACAGGAAAAAACAGGGGGAAGAGTCTGTCTCAGTCCCTCCCAGTCCGTCCCAGTATATCCCAGTATATCCCAGTCCCCATCAATCCCCCCCAGTCACCCCCACTCCCTCCCAGTCCCTTCCAGTTCCTCCCAGTTACTCCCACTCCCTCCCAGTTTATCCCACTGCCCCCCCCACTCTCCCCCAGTCCCTCCCAGTGCCCCCCCAGTCCCCCCCAGTCCCTCCCAGTCCCTCCCAGTCCCTCCCAGTTTATCCCCCAGTCCCCCCCAGTGCCCCCCCACTCCCCCAGTCCCCTTCCAGTGCCTTCCCAGTCCCTCCCAGTTTATCCCCCAGTCCCTCCCAGTGCCCCCCAGTCCCCCCCAGTCCCCCCCAGTCCCCTTCCAGTGCCTTCCCAGTCCCTCCCAGTACATCCCAGTCCCCCTCGATCCCCCTCCCAGTGCCCCCCCAGTGCCTCCCAGTGCTCCCAGTGCTCCCAGTCCCCTCCACTCCCTCCCAGTTTATCCCATTCCCCCTCCCACTCCCCCCCAGTCCCTCCCAGTCCCTCCCAGTTTATCCCCCAGTCCCCCCCCTCTCCCCCAGTCCCCTTCCAGTGCCTTCCCAGTCCCTCCCAGTACATCCCAGTCCCCCTCAATCCCCTCCCAGTCCCTCCCAGTTTATCCCCCAGTCCCCCCCCAGTCCCCCCCACTCCCCCCCAGTCCCTCCCAGTCCCCTTCCAGTGCCTTCCCAGTCCCTCCCATTACATCCCAGTCCCCCTCGATCCCCCTCCCAGTCCCTCCCAGTCCCTCCCAGTCCCTCCCAGTCCCCCCAGTCCCCCCCCACTCCCCCCCAGTCCCCCCCCAGTCCCCCCCAGTCCCCTTCCAGTCCCTCCCAGTCCCCTTCCAGTGCCTTCCCAGTCCCTCCCAGTACATCCCAATCCCCCTCGATCCCCCTCCCAGTGCCCCCCCAGTCCCTCCCAGTGCCCCCCCAGTCCCCCCAGTCCCTCCCAGTCCCTCCCAGTTTATCCCCCAGTCCCCCCCAGTGCCCCCCCACTCCCCCAGTCCCCTTCCAGTGCCTTCCCAGTCCCTCCCAGTACATCCCAGTCCCCCTCAATCCCCTCCCAGTCCCTCCCAGTCCCTCCCAGTTTATCCCCCAGTCCCCCCAGTCCCCCCCACTCCCCCCCCAGTCCCCCCCAGTGCCCCCCCACTCCCCCAGTCCCCTTCCAGTGCCTTCCCAGTCCCTCCCAGTACATCCCAGTCCCCCTCAATCCCCTCCCAGTGCCCCCCCAGTCCCTCCCAGTGCTCCCAGTGCTCCCAGTACCGTTGAAGGCCAGGCGGCGGATGTGGCGCAGGAGGCTCCTGCCGTCGGGGGGGTCCATGCGCGGGCAGAGCCCCCCCCCGGGACAGGCCTCGCGCAGGAGGTTGTGCAGCCCCCGCGCCATGGCCAGCACCGCGTCGATGACGAACTGCACCTTCCCCTCCTGCTCGTAGGGCGAGTCCCGCCCGATCCGCTCCCGCCCTGACCCACACTTGGGGGTCAGCGACCCACAGCTTGCGGGGCGGCGACCCACAGCTTGGGGAGCACCCGGAGGGACTCCTTAGGGAAGGGTGGGAGCACCCGGGGGGGGATTCTGGGGGTGTCTGTGGGCTCTAGGGAGGTGGTTCTGCCCCACACGTGTGGGGCTGGGACCCACGGCTGACCCACACTTGGGGGGCGGCGACCCACAACTTGGGGAGCACCCGGAGGGACTCCTTAGGGAAGGGTGGGAGCACCCGGGGGGGATTCTGGGGGTGTCTGTGGGCTCTAGGGAGGTGGTTCTGCCCCATATGTGTGGGGCTGGGACCCACGGCTGACCCACACTTGGGGGGCGGTGACCCACAACTTGGGGAGCACCCGGAGGGACTCCTTAGGGAAGGGTGGGAGCACCCGGGGGGGATTCTGGGGGGTTGGGAGACGTTGGGAGGGAAGGTTCTGCCCCACACGTGTGGGGCTGGGACCCACGGCTGACCCACACTTGGGGGGCGGCGACCCACAACTTGGGGAGCACCCGGAGGGACTCCTTAGGGAAGGGTGGGAGCACCCGGGGGGGGATTCTGGGGGTGTCTGTGGGCTCTAGGGAGGTGGTTCTGCCCCATATGTGTGGGGCTGGGACCCACGGCTGACCCACACTTGGGGGGCGGCGACCCACAACTTGGGGAGCACCCGGAGGGACTCCTTAGGGAAGGGTGGGAGCACCCGGGGGGGATTCTGGGGGTGTCTGTGGGCTCTAGGGAGGTGGTTCTGCCCCATATGTGTGGGGCTGGGACCCACGGCTGACCCACACTTGGGGGGCGGCGACCCACAACTTGGGGAGCACCCGGAGGGACTCCTTAGGGAAGGGTGGGAGCACCCGGGGGGGATTCTGGGGGTGTCTGTGGGCTCTAGGGAGGTGGTTCTGCCCCATATGTGTGGGGCTGGGACCCACGGCTGACCCACACTTGGGGGGCGGCGACCCACAACTTGGGGAGCACCCGGAGGGACTCCTTAGGGAAGGGTGGGAGCACCCGGGGGGGATTCTGGGGGGTTGGGAGACGTTGGGAGGGAAGGTTCTGCCCCACACGTGTGGGGCTGGGACCCACGGCTGACCCACACTTGGGGGGCGGCGACCCACAACTTGGGGAGCACCCGGAGGGACTCCTTAGGAAAGGGTGGGAGCACCCGGGGGGGATTCTGGGGGTGTCTGTGGGCTCTAGGGAGGTGGTTCTGCCCCATATGTGTGGGGCTGGGACCCACGGCTGACCCACACTTGGGGGGCGGTGACCCACAACTTGGGGAGCACCCGGAGGGACTCCTTAGGGAAGGGTGGGAGCACCCGGGGGGGATTCTGGGGGCTGGGGAGGGGTTTAGGGAGGTCATTCTGCCCCATATGTGTGGGGCTGGGACCCATGGCTGACCCATAACTTGGGGGGCCCCCAGGGGTGCCCCACACACGGGGGTCAGCACAGGCCACCCCTCAGCTCAGCCGTGGAGCAGAATGAGGCACTGTGGGTCAGAGCCATGGGGCAGATCAATGGGGCAGATGTGTGGGGCAGATCCATGGGGCAGAGCCATGGGGCAGAGCTGTGGGTCAGATCCATGGGGCAGAGCTGTGGGGCAGATCAATGGGTCAGAGGTGTGGGGCAGATCCATGGGGCAGAGGTGTGGGGCAGAGCCATGGGGCAGAGCCGTGGGTCAGATCCATGGGGCAGATCCATGGGGCAGAGCCGTGGGGCAGAGGTGTGGGTCAGAGCCATGGGGCAGATCCATGGGGCAGAGCTGTGGGGCAGATCCATGGGGCAGAGCCGTGGGGCAGAGCCGTGGGTCAGAGCCATGGGGCAGATCCATGGGGCAGAGCTGTGGGGCAGAGCCATGGGGCAGAGCCATGGGGCAGAGCCGTGGGGCAGAGGCGTGGGTCAGAGCCATGGGGCAGAGCCGTGGGGCAGATCCATGGGGCAGAGCCGTGGGGCAGAGCCCTGACCTGTGCACTTGCGGACGGGGCCGCCGTGGGGCGCGTCGCCGTGGGGCTGGGTGCTGTGGGGCAGGCGGCAGTTGAAATCCTCCTCCCAGAACTCGTGGAACCAGCGGTTGCGGCGGTTGTTCTCCAGCGAGCGGGAGGTGAAATACTCATCGAAACCTGGGGCGGGTGGGGACACCCCATAGATCCGTGGGGCTGCCCCATAGATCCGTGGGGCTGCCCCATAGCGAGATGAACCCAAAAGGCGACAGAACCCTCCCCAAGCGCCTCCCCACACCCACTTGGCATGAGATGACACCCCCCAGAATTGCCGTGGGACAGACCCACAATGCTACGGGGCAGCCCCACAGATCTATGGGGCAGATCCATGGCGCTATGGGGCTGCCCCATAGCGAGACGAACCCGAAAGGCGACAGCACCCTCCCCAACACCCTCTATGAGGCCTGGTGGGACCCCCAAGTGCACCCTGGATCAGGCCGTGGGGCTGCCCCATAGGTCCATGGGGCTGCCCCATAGACTGTGGGACTGCCCCATAGCGAGAAGAATCCAAAGGCAGCAGGACCCTCCCCAACACCCTCTATGAGGCCTGGTGGGACCCCCAAGTGCACCCTGGATCAGGCCGTGGGGCTGCCCCATAGATCTGTGGGTCTGCCCCATAGATCCGTGGGGCTGCCCCATAGACTGTGGGTCTGCCCCATAGCGAGACGAACCCGAAAGGCGACAGCACCCTCCCCAACACCCTTTATGAGGCCTGGTGGGACCCCCAAGTGCACCCTGGATCAGGCCGTGGGGCTGCCCCATAGATCCGTGGGGCTGCCCCATAGATGCCGGCACTCACCGGGCACGGAGGCGCGCTTGGGCAGGATGGTGACGGCGCCGCGCGCGGCCGCCTCCAGCCCCTGCACCGGCGCCATCTTGGCCCCCCAGCTGTCGGAGCCCACCCAGGAGAAGTGACCCGAGAGGTTGGCGGCGGCCGCGGCCTCCAGCAGGCGCCTGCGGGGGGAACTGGGGTGAACTGGGAGGCACTGGGAGGGACTGGGAGGGACTGGGAGGGCACTGGGAGGGCACTGGGGGGGACTGGGAGGAACTGGGAGGGACTGGGAGGGCACTGGGGGGCACTGGGGGGACTGGGGTGAACTGGGAGGCACTGGGAGGGACTGGGGGGGCACTGGGGGGGACTGGGAGGGACTGGGAGGGACTGGGAGGGCACTGGGGGGCACTGGGGGGCACTGGGGGGACTGGGGTGAACTGGGAGGCACTGGGAGGGACTGGGAGGGACTGGGAGGGACTGGGAGGGACTGGGGGGGACCGGGGTGAACTGGGAGGCACTGGGAGGGACTGGGAGGGACTGGGGGGGCACTGGGGGGGACTGGGGTGAACTGGGAGGCACTGGGAGGGACTGGGAGGGACTGGGGGGGGCACTGGGGTGAACTGGGAGGCACTGGGAGGGACTGGGAGGGACTGAGGGGGCACTGGGGGAGACTGGGGTGAACTGGGAGGCACTGGGAGGGACTGGGAGGGCACTGGGGCGAACTGGGAGGCACTGGGAGGGACTGGGAGGGACTGGGGGGGCACTGGGGGGGACTGGGAGGGGATTGAGGGGGACTGGGGTGAACTGGGAGGGACTGGGAGGCACTGGGAGGGACTGGGGGGGGACTGGGAGGGACTGGGAGGGACTGGAAGGCACTGGGAGGGACTGGGGGGGGATTGAGGGGGACTGGGATATACTGGGAGGGACTGGAGTGAACTGGGAGGCACTGGGAGGTACTGGGAGGGACTGGGGGGGACTGGGATATACTGGGAGGGGAGTGGGAGGGACTGGGCTAAACTGGAGGGGACTGGGAGGAGAGTAAGGGGCTACTGGGATAAACTGGGAGGGGACTGGGCGGGGACTTAATGCTGCTCCCTGCTCTATACTGGTCTATACTGGTTTATTCTGGTCTATAGTGGTTTATACTGGTCTATACTGGTCTACACTGGTTTATACTGGTTTATACTGGTCTGTACTGGTCACTTGTCTCCCATCATCCACCCCGATGAAACCATTATGGGATGTCGTGGGGCTTCCTGGGCCAGTTCCTGTTCTATACTGGTCTCTACCGATCTCTACTGGTCTGTACTGGTCTATACTGGTCTGTACTGGTCTGTACTGGTCTATACTGGGGGTTACTGGTCACTTGTCTCCCATCATCCACTCCTTTGAAGCCATTATGGGATGTCCTGAGGCTTCCTGGGCCAGTTCCTGTTCTATACTGGTCTCTACCGATCTCTACTGGTCTATACTGGTCTATACTGGTCTATACTGGTCTGTACTGGTCTCACCGGATGTCGTCCTCGTTGGCGAAGAGCACGACCCCGCGGGCAGCCGACGTCTCCATCAGGCGCCCGATGACTTTGGCGAATTCCCCCGGACGCGGCTCCCGCGGGATCTTGATGGACTGAGCGATGCAGAGGCCCCCTGCCCAGTACAGACCAGTACAGACCAGTACGGACCAGTACGGACCAGTACGGACCAGTACGGGCCGGTACAGGCCGGTACAGGCCGGTACTGACCAGTATGGGCCAGTGCAGCCCCCCCAGCACACCCCGGTGAGGCACCACTGGTGCTGCGGAGCCCTCCCAGTATAACCCAGTGCCTCCCAGTATAGCCCAGCGCCTCCCAGTATAACCCAGCGCCTCCCAGTATAACCCAGTGCCTCCCAGTGCCCTCCCAGTTTATCCCAGTCCGTCCCAGTTCTGCCCAGTATATCCATGTGACTCCCAGTCCCTCCCAGTTTATCCCAGTTTATCCCAGTGCCTCCCAGTGCCTCCCAGTATGTCCCAGTTCCTCTCCCAGTGCCTCCCAGTCCCTTACTGGTCCCATACACAACACTCTCCTCCATTTTCTGCTCAACACGAGCGCCAATCCCTCCCTCCCAGCGCCTCCCAGCGCCTCCCAGCGCCTCCCAGTGCCTCCCAGTGCCTCCCAGTGCCTCCCAGTGAGTCCCAGTTTCTCCCAGTGACTCCCAGTTCCTCTCCCAGCGCCTCCCAGTCCCTTACTGGTCCCATACAAAACACTCTTTCCATTTTCTGCTCAACCCGAGCGCCAATCCCTCCCTCCCAGCGCCTCCCAGCGCCTCCCAGTGCCTCCCAGTGCCTCCCAGTGCCTCCCAGTGAGTCCCAGTTTCTCCCAGTGACTCCCAGTTTCTCCCAGTGACTCCCAGTTCCTCTCCCAGTCCCTTACTGGTCCCATACAAAACACTCTTTCCATTTTCTGCTCAACACGAGCGCCAATCCCTCCCTCCCAGCGCCTCCCAGCGCCTCCCAGCGCCTCCCAGTGCCTCCCAGTGCCTCCCAGTGCCTCCCAATGAGTCCCAGTTTCTCCCAGTCCCTCCCAGTTTCTCCCAGTGACTCCCAGTTCCTCTCCCAGTCCCTTACTGGTCCCATACAAAACACTCTTTCCATTTTCTGCTCAACCCGAGCGCCAATCCCTCCCTCCCAGCGCCTCCCAGTGCCTCCCAGTGCCTCCCAGTGCCTCCCAGTGCCTCCCAGCGACTCCCAGTGACTCCCAGTTCCTCTCCCAGCGCCTCCCAGTCCCTTACTGGTCCCATACAAAACACTCTTTCCATTTTCTGCTCAACCCGAGCGCCAATCCCTCCCTCCCAGCGCCTCCCAGCGCCTCCCAGCGCCTCCCAGTGCCTCCCAGTGCCTCCCAGTCCCTCCCAGTGACTCCCAGTGCCTCCCAGTTCCTCTCCCAGTGCCTCCCAGTCCCTTACTGGTCCCATACAAAACACTCTTTCCATTTTCTGCTCAACCCGAGCGCCAATCCCTCCCTCCCAGCGCCTCCCAGCACCTCCCAGTGCCTCCCAGCGCCTCCCAGTGCCTCCCAGTGCCTCCCAGTGCCTCCCAGTGAGTCCCAGTTTCTCCCAGTGACTCCCAGTGCCTCCCAGTTCCTCTCCCAGTGCCTCCCAGTCCCTTACTGGTCCCATACAAAACACTCTTTCCATTTTCTGCTCAACCTGAGCGCCAATCCCTCCCTCCCAGCGCCTCCCAGCGCCTCCCAGCGCCTCCCAGTGCCTCCCAGTGCCTCCCAGTGCCTCCCAGTGAGTCCCAGTTCCTCTCCCAGTGCCTCCCAGTCCCTTACTGGTCCCATACAAAACACTCTTTCCACTTTCTGCCCAACCTTAGAGCCAATCCCTCCCTCCCAGCGCCTCCCAGTTTATCCCAGTCCCTCCCAGTGCCTCCCAGTGCCTGACCGGCCTCGCGGGAGCTCTGGACGAAGGCCTCGACGCCGCTCTCGCCGTAGCTGCCCTCGGAGGCCAGCGTGGAGACGTAGCTCCAGCCCAGGGCCCGCACCACGGCCACCATGGCCTGCGCCTGGTACGAGTCCGGCGGCACCACCCGCGAGAAAAACTCGTACCGGCCCGGGGCGCTGAGCTCGGGGGCGGTGGAGGCGTAGCTGATCTGCGGGATCTGCGGGGACACGTTGGGGACATCTGGGGACATGGCGGGGGTTGGGGACATCGGGGGAGTCGGGGACACTGGGGACATCGGGGGCACCTGGGTGGTTCGGCCCTAGGACCATTGAGATGATGACTTGGGGATTTTGGGGGACATTGGGGGGACATTGGGGACATTGGGGACATCTTGGGGACATCAGGGGACAGTGGGGACACGTTGGGGACATGGCGGGGGTTGGGGACATCGGGGGAGTTGGGGACACTGGGGACATCGGGGGCACCCGGGTGGTTCGGCCCTAGGACCATTGAGATGATTTGGGGATTTTGGGGGACATTGGGGGGACTTGGGGGACATCAGGGGACAGTGGGGACACATTGGGGACATCTGGGGACATGGCGGGGGTTGGGGACATCGGGGGAGTTGGGGACACTGGGGACATCGGGGGGGTTTGGGGGGACACGGGGGCACCCGGGTGGTTCGGCCCTAGGACCATTGAGATGATGATTTGGGGATTTTGGGGGACATTGGGGACACGTTGGGGACATTGGGGACATCTTGGGGACATCAGGGGACATTAGGGATGTTGGGGACATCTGGGGACATGGCGGGGGTTGGGGACATCGGGGGAGTCGGGGACACTGGGGACATCGGGGGCACCCGGGTGGTTCGGCCCTAGGACCATTGAGATGATTTGGGGATTTTGGGGGACATTGGGGGGACTTGGGGGACATCAGGGGACAGTGGGGACACGTTGGGGACATCTGGGGACATGGCGGGGGTTGGGGACATCGGGGGAGTCGGGGACACTGGGGACATCGGGGGGGTTTGGGGGGACACGGGGGCACCCGGGTGGTTCGGCCCCAGAACTGTTGAGATGATGATTTGGGGATTTTGGGGTACATTGGGGACACGTTGGGGACATTGGGGACATCTTGGGGACATCAGGGGACATTAGGGACGTTGGGGACATCTGGGGACATGGCGGGGGTTGGGGACATCGGGGGAGTCGGGGACACTGAGGGGACATCGGGGGCACCCGGGTGGTTCGGCCCTAGGACCATTGAGATGATGACTTGGGGATTTTGGGGGACATTGGGGACATTGGGGGACATCAGGGGACAGTGGGGACACGTTGGGGACATCTGGGGACATGGCAGGGGTTGGGGACATCGGGGGAGTCGGGGACACTGGGGACATCAGGGGGGTTTGGGGGGACACGGGGGCACCCGGGTGGTTCGGCCCCAGAACTGTTGAGATGATGATTTGGGGATTTTGGGGGACATTGGGGACACGTTGGGGACATTGGGGACATCTTGGGGACATCAGGGGACATTAGGGACGTTGGGGACATCTGGGGACATGGCGGGGGTTGGGGACATCGGGGGAGTTGGGGACACTGAGGGGACATCGGGGGCACCCGGGTGGTTCGGCCCTAGGACCATTGAGATGATTTGGGGATTTTGGGGGACACTGGGGACACCTTGGGGACATTGGGGACATCACGGGGGTTGGGGACACTGGGGACATCGGGGGGGTTTGGGGGGACACGGGGGCACCCGGGTGGTTCAGCCCCGGAACCATCGAGATCTGGGGACACTGGGGGGACACTGGGGGGACACTGGGGGGACACTGGAGGGACACTGGGGGGACACTGGGGGGACACTGGGGACACGTTGGGGACACATTGGGGACATCGGGGGGGACCCGGGGATCAGGGAGGGGACACGGGGACACCGTGTGTGTCCCCCCCACCCCCCCCTTCCCATCGAGGTGCCGCTCTGGGGGTCCCTGGGGACACGTTGGGGACATCGGGGGGGGGCCCTGGGGACATTGGGGACAGAGGGGGGGGGGACACTGGGGACAGGGAGGGGACAGGGGGGGACCCAAATGTCACGTGTCCCCGCCCCCCCCGATGTCCCTAATCCCCCCTAATCCCCCCGGGGCCCGTTTGCTGCCGCCCCAGGGGATTGTGGGTAACGGGGGGGGGGGGGGGGGGGGAAGGTTCTAGAAGGGCCCCGGGGGGGGGTGTGGGGGGGGGGTGTGACACGAGGGGACAAAGTCACCCCCCAAATGTCCCCCGGGTGTCCCCAACCCCCCCGCAGGACGCTGGGACCCCCCAACTGCCCCAAAATGGCCCCAAAATGGCCTCGGGGCTCCCCCAAACGGCCCAAATGGCCCCAAACGGCCCCAAACGTCCCCAAATGGCCCCAAATGTCCCCAAATGGCCCCAAACGGCCCAAAATGGCCCCAAATGGCCCCAAATGGCCCCAAATGTCCCCAAACGGCCCAAAATGGCCCCAAATGGCCCCAAATGTCCCCAAATGTCCCCAAACGGCCCAAAATGGCCCAAAACGGCCCAAAATGGCCCCAAATGGCCCCAAATGTCCCCAAACGGCCCAAAATGGCCCCAAATGTCCCAAAACGTCCCCAAACGTCCCCAAATGTCCCCAAATGGCCCCAAATGCCCCCAAATGGCCCCAAACGTCCCCAAACGTCCCCAAATGTCCCCAAATGCCCCCAAATGCCCCCAAATGCCCCCAAATGCCCCCAAATGCCCCCAAATGTCCCCAAATGTCCCCACGTCACCCCCAAGACCCGGTTGACGTTGGCCAACACGATGGAGATGGAGCCCGTAGACACCCCAATCCCCCCATGTCCCCCCAAATGTCCCCAAATGTCCCCAAACGCCCCCCAGACGCCCCCCAGACACGCCCAAACGCCCCCAGATGCCCCCAAACGCCCCCCAGACGTCCCCAAACAGCCCCAAACGTCCCCAAATGCCCCCCAGACACCCCCGAAAGCCCCAAATGCCCCCAAACGCCCCCAGATACACCCAAACGCCCCCCAAACACCCCCCAGACGCCCCCCAAAGCCCCCAAACGCCCCCAAACGCCCCCCAAACGCCCCCAAATGCCCCCAAACGCCCCCCAAAGGCCCCAGACGCCCCCAAACACCCCCAGACACACCCAAACGCCCCCCAAACGCCCCCCAAAGCCCCCAAACGCCCCCAGACGCCCCCCAAAACATCCCCAGATGCCCCCAAATGCCCCCCAAACGCCCCCCAAACACCCCGAAAACGCCCCCCATACGCCCCCCAGACACCCCCTAACGTCCCCCAAACATCCCCAAACAGCCCCCAAACGCCCCCCAAACGCCCCCAGACACCCCCAGACGCCCCCCAATGCCCCCAAACGCCCCCAGACGCCCCCCAAAGCCCCCGAACATCCCCAAACAGCCCCCAAACGCCCCCAAACGTCCCCAAATGCCCCCCAAACGCCCCCCAAACGCCCCCAGACGCCCCCCAAAGTCCCCAAAGTCCCCAAACGCCCCCCAAACGCCCCCAGACACCCCCAAACGTCCCCCAAACATCCCCAAACACCCCCCAAACGCCCCCAAACAGCCCCCAAACGCCCCCAGACGCCCCCCAGACGCCCCCCAAAGTCCCCAAACGCCCCCAGACACCCCCCAAAGCCCCCAAACGCCCCCCAAACGCCCCCCAGACGCCCCCAAAGCCCCCGAACATCCCCAAACAGCCCCCAAACGCCCCCAGACGCCCCCAGACGCCCCCCAAAGCCCCCGAACATCCCCAAACAGCCCCCAAACGCCCCCCAGACGCCCCCCAGACACACCCAAACGCCCCCCAGACACCCCCCAAAGCCCCCAGACGCCCCCCAAACGCCCCCAGACACACCCAAACGCCCCCAAACGCCCCCAAACGCCCCCCAGACGCCCCCCAGACGCCCCCCAGACACAGCCAAACGCCCCCCAGACACCCCCAAACGCCCCCAAACGCCCCCCGACATGCCCAGACGCCCCCCCAGACGCCCCCCCAAACTCACCGCGAAGAGCCGCAGCACGTTGGCCACCATGATGGAAACGGAACTGGCCGAAGCCCCGATGACGCCCACCAGGCGCTCGGGGGGCGCGCGGGGCAGGGGGCTCCCGTCGGGGCAACGCGCTCCTTCTTCCTCCCCCCAGTTACCCGACCCCTGTCCCGGTGCCCCCCCCGGTTCCACCGAGGGGTAAAAAACTACGGACGAAGCTGAGGGCCTGGCCCAGGGCGTAGGTGTCGCGGGAGCAGGTGTCGAGGATCCGCGCCCCCAAGGTCAAGTTGGGGAGCAGGCGGGGGTCCCCGTTAACCCGGTCCAGGGCGTAGAGCATGGCCTCCAGGCGGTGGATCCCCTGCTCCTTCCGTACCCCCCCGCACGGTGCCCCCCCCCGGGCCCCCGGGCGTGAACCGGGAAAAGCCCCCCCAGGGTTAAATCCCCTTCCAGGAGGATGGCGTGGGGTTGTGTGGGTGATGGGGGGGCGAGGGTGGGGGGGCAGGAGGAGGAGGAGGAGGAGGAAGGGGGGGGGGAGGAGCATGGCTGGAGTTGGGGGGCGAGGGGGGGGGAGAGAGAGAGAGAGAGAGAGAGAGAGAGAGGGGTTAGGGGGGGGGTAAAATGGGCGGGGGAACGCTGTGGGGTGGGGGGGGGGTTACTGGGACTCTGTGGGGCGGGGGGGGGCATCTTGTGGGTCAGGGGGGCACCCTGTGGGGCGGGGGGGGCATCCTGTGGGTCAGAGCGGGGCAACTTGTGAAGGGGGGGGCACCCTGTGGAGAGGGGGGCACTCTGTGGGTCAGGGGGGGCACCCTGTGGGGCGGGGGGGGCACTCTGTGGGTCAGGGGGGGCACCCTGTGGGGCGGGGGGGGCATCCTGTGGGTCAGAGCGGGGCAACTTGTGGAGGGGGGGGCACCCTATGGGTCAAAGGGGCACCCCTATGGGGCGGGGGGGCACCCTGTGGGTGAGGGGGGGCACCCTATGGGGTGGGGAGGGGGTTACTGGGACTCTGTGGGGCGGGGGGGGAGCATCTTGTGGGTCAGGGGGGGCACCTGTGGGGCAGGGGGGGCATATTGTGGGGCGGGGGGGGCATCCTGTGGGTCAGAGCGGGGCAACTTGTGGAGGGGGGGCACCCTATGGGTCAGGGGGTCACCCTATGGGATGGGGAGGGGGTTACTGGGACTCTGTGGGGCGGGGGGGACATCCTGTGGAGGGGGGGGCACCCTATGGGTCAAAGGGGCACCCTATGGGGCGGGGGGGGCATCCTGTGGGTCAGGGGGGGGCCCCCTTTGGTTTGGGGGGGGGGTAATGGGACTCTATGGGGCAGGGGGGGGCACCCTGTGGGTCAGGGGGGGCGCCCTGTGGAGGGGGGGCACCCTATGGGTCAGAGGGGGGGCACCCTATGGGGTGGGGGGCACTGGGGGGGGCTAGTGGCACCCTATAAAGAAGAGGGGGCACCCTGTGGGTCGGGGGGGGCACCCTGTGGGTCGGGGGGGGGCCCCTTTGCTTTGGGGGGGGGTACTGGGACTCTATGGGGCAGGGGGGGGGCACCCTATGGGTGGGGGTGTCCCCGCGGGGGGGGGTGGGTGTGTGTCTGTGTCCCCCAGGACGGAGAATTTTGGGGGATCCCCCCCCCCCCCTTCCCCTCCCTGTGCCTGGGGGGGGCGGGGGTGTCCCTTTATTTATTTATTTATTTTTAATTATTTTAAATTATTTTTTCCGGGGGGGGGGGTTTGGGAATTGGGGGGGGGGGGTGTCCCGCTCACCTGGGTCCCCTCTGCCGCTCGCTCAGGTCCCTGCGATGCTTTGGGGGGCCCCCCCCCCCCCCCCCCGATCTTAACCCAACTCCATGATCCCTTGCGCTCCCCCCCCCCCCCCCCCCAATTAAATCCAGCTGCTCATTAATTTTAAATTTTTATATTTTTTTTTTGGGGGGGGGAATTAGAGGTGCCCCCCCTACACTTTAACACCCCCAAACACCTTCTGGGGTCCCGCTGGGGGGGGCTGTACCCCCCCCCGGGGGGGTTGGGGGGACCCAAACCCCCCCAAAATGGTGGATTAAGGCCCTGGGGGGGGGGGGGGGAGCGGGGGGGGGGGGATTATCCGGCTGCTCGGCTGCAGCCGGGGGACTGTGACCCCCCCCCGGGGATTGAGGGGATTTGGGGGGGGGGGGGGGGGGTGGATTTAAGGAGGATATTGGGGGGGGGTGAGGGGATATTTGGGGGGGCCCAGAGGGGGTTTAAGGGGACACTGGGGGGGCTGGGGGGGACATTTGGGGGGGGGCTGAGGGTCATTGGGGGGGGGCTGAGGGGACATTGGGGGGGCTGGGGGGACATGGGGGGGGTTAAGGGGACACTGGGGGGGCTGTGGGGGACATTTGGGGGGGTCTGAGTGACAGGGGGGGGCTATGGGGGGGTTTAGGGGATATTGGGGGGCTGAGGGGACATGGGGGGGGGTCTAAGGGGACATTTGGGGGCCCAGAGGGGACATTTGGGGGGGCTGGCGGGACATGGGGGGGGTTAAGGGGACACTGGGGGGGGCTGAGGGTCATTGGGGGGGGTTTGGGTCATTTGGGGGGGCTGAGGGGACATTGGGGGGGCTGTGGGGGACATTTGGGGGGTCTAGGGGACATGGGGGGGCTATGGGGGGGTTAAGGGGAGACTGGGGGGGCTGAGGGGACATTTTGGGGGTCTGAGGGGACATGGGGGGGTTAAGGGGACACTGGGGGGGGCTGTGGGGACATTTTGGGGGTGTGAGGGGACCCGAGGGGGGGCTCTGAGGACACCGGGGGGGGTTTAGGGGACACTTGGGGGGGCCCAGAGGGGGTTTGAGGGGACACTGGGGGGCTGAGGGGACATTTTGGGGGGAATTTGGGGCTCTGAGCCGCTCAATCACGCCCTTAACCACGCCCATTACCGCTCAATCACGCCCTTAACCACGCCTCCTACCGCTCAATCACGCCCTTAACCACGCCCCTACCGCTCAATCACGCCCTTAACCACGCCCCCTACCGC
>NC_134075.1:336915-391575 GCF_965140245.1 Athene noctua
ACCGAGTCAATCGATCCCCGCCCCCCATCTCCAGCCGCCGAGCACCGAGTCAATCGATTCCTGGGCCTCCCACCCCCCCCCCTCAGTCGAGCACCGAGTCAATCGATCCCCCCCCGCCCCCCCCCCCCCCCCCGTTTCCAGCCGCTGAACGATCGTCGCCGCCGCTGCGAGCCCCGACCCCGGGGTGGGGGTGGGGTGGGGGGAGGAGGGGGCGTGGTCAGAGGGGGCGTGGCTAAAGGCGGCGGCCACGTGACGCAGGTGAGCGGGAGGGGCGGGGGGTGGGAGGAGGAGGAGGAGGAGGGGGGTATATGGGGGCTATAGGGGGTGGGGGGGCTATGGGGGGTCTGGGGGGGGTGCGGAGGCATATGGGGGCTATAGGGGGGGCTGTAGGGGGCGGGGGGGTGTCCAAGGGCTATAGGGGAGCCCTAGGGGGGGGCTATAGGGGGTGTGGGGCATGGGGGGGCTATAGGGGGGGCTGTGGGGGATGTGGGGGTGTCCAAGGGCTATAGGGGGGGCTATAGGGGGTGTGGGGCCATGGGGGGGGCTATAGGGGGGGCTGTGGGGGATGTGGGGGTGTCCAAGGGCTATGGGGGGGCTATAGGGGGTGTGGGGCCATGGGGGGGGCTATAGGGGGGGCGTCTGCGGGGGTACACAGGGGCTGGGGGGGTTATGGGGCACAGGGGGGGGCTTTAGGGGCTGGGGGGGCAGGTGGGCGCTATAGGGGATATCGAGGCAGCCGGGGCCTATGGGGGATAAGGGGGGGCTATGGGGGGGCTATAGGGGCACTGGGGGGGCTACAGCATCTATGGGGGGGTACGGGGGGGGTTACACCCCCAGGGTACCCACCGCTCCCCCACTGTGCCGGGGGGGGGGGGGGGTGTCCCTATAGAACCTATAGGTGGGGGGACACATTTATTTTGGGGGGGCGGGGGGGTATTAAAACGTTTTTTTCCCCCCACAGGTGCCCCCATAAGGGGGGGGTGGGGGTTGTCCCCCCTAAAATCGACAAAACACCCCCCCCACGCCCCCCCCCCCCCCAAAAAAAAAATCTATAGGGTCAACCGAGCCGCCATCGGAGCGTCCCCCCCTCTCCACGAGGGCCCCCCGATATTTAAGGGGGGTGGGGGGTCGGGGCGGGTCCACACCAATCATGGCCACCGATGTGGGACCCCCCCAAATTTCCAACTCCCCCCCCCCAGCCCCCCCAAAACGTTTTTCCGGAAAAGCGTCGAGTTGGTGGAAGCGGAAGACGGGACCCCCCGGCGCGAGGGTGAAGAAGGAGAATTGGGGGGTTCGGTGGAATTTGGGGGGGCGGTGGAGTTTGGGGGGGCGCAGGGGGGAGGGAGGAGGTAGAGGAGGAGGCGGAGATGAAGGCGGTGGCCACCTCGCCGGGGGGGAGGTTCCTCAAATTCGACATCGAGTTGGGGCGCGGCGCCTTCAAGACGGTTTTCAAGGGCTTCGACACCGACACGTGGGTGGAGGTGGCTTGGTGTGAGCTCCAGGTGAGCGCCCCCCCCAAAAAAAAAAAAAAATTTTGGGGTGCGGGGGGGGGGTGTTAAATGAGGGGGTGGGCTCGGAAAATGGGGAGAAAAACACGAACGGGGGAGGCGGGTTTGGCCAAAAATGGGCGGTTGGACCTAAAAGTGCGGCTTGAAGGTTTTTTTGAGGGTGGGGACGCCCCGAAATTTAGGTGGGGAGGTGGCGGGTGGCCCCCCCTAAATCATCGGGGGGGTCTGAAGTCGGTGACACCCCGAAATTAAGCTGCAGGTTCAATGGTTGGATGTTCAAAAGGGTCTTGAAGCTCTTCCAAAGTCAGTGACCCCCCCCCCCCCCAATTAATCCGTGAAGGCGAGGGTTGATCACCCCCCAAATTCATCTGGGGGTTCTGCTGGTCGGCGACACCCCAAAATTTGTCATGAGCTCAATGCTTGACCCCCCAAATTTGTCTTGAGCCCCTCCCAAAATCAACGACCCCCCCAATTCATCCCCAACCCCAACGGTCGGGTCCTCAAATGGGTCTCGAGGCTCTTCCAAAGTCAGCGACACCCCGAAATTCCTCATGGACGCGAGGGTTGAGCACCCCAAATTCCTCTGGGGCTTGTCCTGGTCAACGACACCCCAAAATTCCTCACAAAGCCCGTGGTTGACCCCCCAAATTCATCTTGAGCCTCTTCCAAAGCCAACGACCCCCCAAATTCATCCCCAACCCAACGGTCGGGCCCTCAACGGGGTCTCGAGGCTCTTCCAAAGTCAGCGACACCCCAAAATCCATCATGAACCCCACGGTTGGCCCCTCCAGCTCCTCTCAAACCCCTCCCAAACCCAACGACCCCCCCCCCCAAAAAAAAAATTAACCACAAACCCCCCTCAGACTCATCGATTCTCTCATTCCCAACTCCCGGCTCCCAAATCCTCGAGGCCGCCCCAAATCTCGTCGATTTTCTCCCCCAAATTCTTGAATTTTCCCTCAAGTCGCCCAATTCCTCAACGTGGCCTCAAAATAAAATCCTGAAAATTCCATTTTTCATCCCAATTTTTCGGTGGTTGGCGTGGGGTCACGGCGAATTAATTCCGGGTTCTTAACGAGCATCCAACGAGCGTTTTTGTGGGTTTTTTGGTTTTTTTTTAATAATTTTTTTTTTTTTTTTAAAATTTTTGGGGTTTTTTTTTCCCGTTTTCCAGGATCGGAAATTAACCAAAACGGAACAACAACGCTTCAAGGAGGAAGCGGAGATGCTGAAGGGGTTGCAGCACCCCAATATCGTCCGTTTTTATGATTTTTGGGAGTCGACGGTCAAGGGCAAAAAATGCATCGTCCTCGTGACGGAGCTCATGACTTCCGGCACCCTCAAGACGTGAGCGGTGGCGGGAGGGGCGTGGCACGTGGCGGGGGGACACGGCGTGTGGCGGGGGGACACGGGATGGGGCGAGGGGACGTGGGATGGGGCAGAGGGAGACGGAATGGGGCAGAGGGACACGGGATGGGGCGGGGGGACACGGGATGGGGCAGAGGGTCACGGGATGGGGCAGGGGGACACGGGATGGGGCGGGGGGACACGGAATGTGGCAGAGGGTCACGGGATGGGGCGGAGGGAGACGGAATGGGGCTGGGGGACACGGAATGGGGCTGGGGGACCCGGCCCGTGGCAGAGGAACATGGAATGGGGCGGGGGGACACGGGATGGGGCGGGGGGACACGGAATGTGGTGGGGGGACACGGGATGGGGCGGGGGGGCATGGCACGTGGCAGAGGGACACAGAATGTGGCAGAGGGACCCGGCCCGTGGCAGAGGGACACGGAATGGGGCAGAAGGACACGGAATGTGGCGGGGGGACATGGCACATGTCAGAGGGACGCGGAATGAGGCGGGGGGACACGGGATGGGGCGGGGGGACACGGAATGTGGCAGAGGGACCCGGCCCGTGGCAGAGGGACATGGAATGGGGTGGGGGGACACGGAATGGGGTGGAGGGACCCAGCACGTGGCAGAGGGACACGGAATGGGGCAGAAGGACACGGGATGTGGTGGGGGGACACGGAATGGGGCAGGGGGACACGGAATGTGGCAGAGGGATCCGGCCCGTGGCAGAGGGACATGGAATGGGGCGGGGGGACACGGAATGGGGTGGAGGGACCCAGCACGTGGCAGAGGGACACGGAATGGGGCAGAAGGACACGGAATGTGGCGGGGGGACATGGCACATGTCAGAGGGACGCGGAATGAGGCGGGGGGACACGGGATGGGGCGGGGGGACACGGAATGTGGCAGAGGGACCCGGCCCGTGGCAGAGGGACATGGGATGGGGCAGAGGGACACGGGATGTGGCAGAGGGACACGGGATGTGGCAGAGGGACACGGGATGGGGCAGAGGGACACGGAATGTGGCAGAGGGACACGGGATGGGGCAGGGGGACACGGAATGTGGCAGAGGGACACGGGATGGGGCAGAGGGACACGGGATGTGGCAGAGGGACACGGGATGGGGCGGGGGGACACGGGACGTGGCAGAGGGACACAGGATGGGGCGGGGGGACACGGGATGTGGCAGAGAGGCGACGCCGCGCGCGGTTTCTCCCGCAGGTACCTGAAGCGCTTC
The DNA here is from genome assembly GCF_965140245.1 of Athene noctua. Classification (NCBI taxonomy): domain Eukaryota; kingdom Metazoa; phylum Chordata; class Aves; order Strigiformes; family Strigidae; genus Athene; species Athene noctua. The sequence goes on from NC_134075.1 coordinate 341,014, forward strand.
AAGGTGATGAAGCCCAAGGTGCTGCGCAGCTGGTGCCGCCAGATCCTGAAGGGGCTCCACTTCCTGCACACCCGGACGCCTCCCATCATCCACCGGGACCTCAAGTGCGACAACATCTTCATCACCGGCCCCACCGGCTCCGTCAAAATCGGCGACTTGGGCCTGGCCACGCTCATGAGAACGTCCTTCGCCAAGAGCGTCATCGGTAGGAGGCGCCGCCGCCGCCCCTCGGCGCCCGTTGGCACCCGTTGGCACCCGTCGGCACCCGTTGGCACCCATTGGTGCCCCTCGGCGCCTGTTGGCACCCATTGGTACCCGTTGGTGCCTGTCAGCACCCATCAGCACCCGTTGGCACCCATTGGTGCCCCTCGGCGCCCGTTGGCACCCATTGGTGCCCGTTGGCACTTATTGGCACCCGTTGGCACCCATTGGTGCCCTTTGGCACTTATTGGCACCCGTTGGCACCCATTGGTACCTGTTGGTGCCTCTCAGCACCCATCGGCACTCATTGGCACCCGTTGGTGGCCGTTGGTGCCTGTCAGCACCCATCAGCACCCGTTGGCAGCCATTGGTGCCTGTTGGCACTTATTGGCACCCGTTGGCACCCATTGGTGCCCGTTGGCACTTATTGGCACCCGTTGGCACCCATTGGTACCCATTGGTGCCTGTCAGCACCCATCGGCACTCATTGGCACCCATTGGTACCCGTTGGTGCCTGTCAGCACCCATCGGCACCCGTTGGCAGCCATTGGTGCCCGTTGGCACTCATCAGCACCCGTTGGCACCTGTTGGCACCCATCAGTGCCCATTGGCACCCGTTGGTGCCCGTTGGCACCCGTTGGCGTCTGTTGGCACCCGTTGGCACCCATTGGTGCCCGTTGGCACCTGTCAGCACCTGTTGGCACCCATTGACACCCATGGGTGCCCATCAGCACCCATTGACACCCACCAGCACCCATGGGCACTCATCACCACCCACCAGCACCCATTGACACCCACCAGCACCCCTTGGCACCCATCACCACCCACCAGCACCCATTGATACCCATGGGCACTGGCACCCACCAGCACCCATGGGCACCCATTGACACCCATCACCACCCATGGGCACCCAGTGACACCCACCATCACCCATTGGCACCCATCACCACCCATGGGCACCCACTGACACCCACCAGCACCCATCAGCACCCATGGGCACCCATCACCACCCACCAGCACCCATTGATACCCATGGGCACTGACACCCACCAGCACCCATGGGCACCCATTGACACCCATCACCACCCATGGGCACCCAGTGACACCCACCATCACCCATTGGCACCCACCAACACCCATGGGCACCCATCACCACCCACCAGCACCCATTGATACCCATGGGCACTGGCACCCATCACCACCCATGGGCACCCAGTGACACCCACCAGCACCCATTGACACCCACCAACACCCATGGGCACCCATCACCACCCACCAGCACCCATTGATACCCATGGGCACTGGCACCCACCAGCACCCATGGGCACCCATTGACACCCATCACCACCCATGGGCACCCATTGACACCCACCAGCACCCATTGACACCCACCAACACCCATGGGCACCCATCACCACCCACCAGCACCCATTGATACCCATGGGCCCTGGCACCCACCAGCACCCATGGGCACCCAGTGACACCCATCACCACCCATGGGCACCCACTGACACCCACCAGCACCCACCAGCACCCATTGGCACCCATCGACACCCACCAGCACCCATTGACACCCACCAGCACACATTGACACCCACCAACACCCATGGGCACCCATCACCACCCACCAGCACCCATTGATACCCATGGGCACTGGCACCCACCAGCACCCATGGGCACCCATTGACACCCATCACCACCCATGGGCACCCACTGACACCCACCATCACCCATTGGCACCCATCGACACCCATGGGCACCCAGTGACACCCACCATCACCCATTGGCACCCATCACCACCCATGGGCACCCACTGACACCCACCAGCACCCATCAGCACCCATGGGCACCCATCACCACCCACCAGCACCCATGGGCACCCATCACCACCCATGAGCCCTCACGCTCATCAGCACCCCTTGGCACCCATCACCACCCACCAGCACCCATTGATACCCATGGGCCCTGGCACCCACCAGCACCCATGGGCACCCAGTGACACCCATCACCACCCATGGGCACCCAGTGACACCCACCAGCACCCATCAGCACCCATGGGCACCCATCACCACCCACCAGCACCCATTGATACCCATGGGCACTGACACCCACCAGCACCCATGGGCACCCAGTGACACCCACCAGCACCCATTGACACCCACCAACACCCATGGGCACCCATCACCACCCATGGCCCCTCACACCCACCATCACCCATTGGCACCCATCGACACCCATGGGCACCCATCACCACCCACCGGCTCCCATTGATACCCATGGGCCCTGACACCCACCAGCACCCATGGGCACCCAGTGACACCCCCCAGCACCCATGGGCCCCCCCGCAGGCACCCCCGAGTTCATGGCGCCGGAGATGTACGAGGAGCGCTACGACGAGTCGGTGGACGTCTACGCCTTCGGGATGTGCCTGCTGGAGATGGGCACCTCGGAGTACCCCTACGCCGAGTGCCGCAACGCCGCCCAGATCTACCGCAAGGTCACCAGCGTGAGTGCGTGCGTCCCCCCCCCCCCCGGGGGGGTGGGGGGGCACCCCAAAAAAAAAAAGAAACGGCAGGGACACCCCCAAACCCGGAGGCAAGGGCGCTGCTCGCCCCCCAAATTTCACCGGCGCGAAGGGAACGCGAAATTCCGCGCGAAAACCCGTCGTCGGGGACCCAAAGGGGTCTCGAGGCTCTTCCAAAGTCAGCGACACCCCGAAATTCCTCATGGACACGAGGGTTGAGCACCCCAACATTTTTCTGGGGCTTGTTCTGGTCAACGACACCCCAAAATTCCTCACAAAGCCCGTGGTTGAACCCCCAAATTCATCTTGAGCCTCTTCCAAAGCCAACGACCCCCCCAATTCATCCCCAACCCAACGGTCGGGCCCTCAACGGGGTCTCGAGGCTCTTCCAAAGTCAGCGACACCCCAAAATTCGTCTGGGGCTTCTCCTGGTCAACGACACCCCAAAACTTGCCATGAACTCAATGAGTGACCCCCCAAATTCATCTTGAGCCTCTTCCAAAGCCAACGACTCCCCCAAATTCATCCCCAACCCAACGGTCGGGCCCTCAACGGGGTCTCGAGGCTCTTCCAAAGTCAGCGACACCCCAAAACTTGTCTGGGGCTTGTCCTGGTCAACAGCACCCCAAAACTTGCCATGAACTCAATGAGTGACCCCCCAAATTCATCTTGAGCCTCTTCCAAAGTCAACGACCCCCCCAATTCATCCCCAACCCAACGGTCGGGCCCTCAACGGGGTCTCGAGGCTCTTCCAAAGTCAGCGACACCCCAAAATTCATCCACAACCCCACGGCTGTGTGTCGTGTCCCCCCCCCCCTTAATTTTTTCTGGAGTTTCTCCTGCTCAACGACAACTTTTGGGGTGCAACGTTGGGTTTTTTTGTTTTTTTTTTTTTTGGGGGGGGGGGTGTGGTTTTTTTTTTCAATCTCGTAGGGCATCAAACCAGCGAGTTTCGACAAAGTGACGGACCCCGAGGTGAAGGAAATCATCGAGGGCTGCATCCGGCAAAATAAAGCCGAGAGGTGAGGGGGGGGGGGGGAAAATAAGGGGGGGGTTGTCCCCCCAAAATGTTGGGGTGCGTTTTGCTGACGTCTCGGTTGCCAGACTTTCCATCCGGGAGCTGCTGAACCACGTTTTTTTCGCCGAGGACACGGGGTTGAGGGTGGAGGTGGCGGAGGAGGACGGGGGGAGCGAGACGGCGCTGGCGCTGCGGCTCTGGGTGGAGGACCCCAAAAAATTAAAGGGGAAACACAAAGATAACGAGGCCATCGAGTTCACCTTTGACCTGGAAGCCGACGGCCCCGAGGAAGTGGCCTATGAGATGGTGAGAAGCGCTCCGGGGAGGGGCGGGGCTTAAGGGCGGGGGTAAAAAAATCCACAGGGAACCCCCAAACTTGAAGGCGGAAGCGGCTGCGGGAAGTTGGGGGGAAGGCGGCGGCGGGCGGCGGCTCGAGGCCAACTGGAAGCTCTCGGGAAGGCAACGACGCCCCCAAATTGAAGCTTGAACCCCGCAATTGGTCATTTAAATTGGGCTCAGAGTCAGCGAACCCCCCAAAATTCGGCCATGAATTCCAATTTCGAGCCGACAGATCGGTCTCGAAGCTCTTCCAAAGGCAGCGAACCCCCAAAATTCACCCTTGAACTCTACGGTTGGGTTCTTAAATTGATCTTGAGGCTCTTCCAAAGGCAACGACACCCCAAAATTCGACCTTGAACCTCACCATTGGCTCCTTAAATTGATCTTGGACCCCCCCAAAGTCAATGAACCCCCAAATTCACCCTTGAACTCTACGGTTGGGCCCTCAAATTCATCTTGGGCCCCCCCAAAGTCAATGAACCCCCAAATTCACCCTTGAACTCTACGGTTGGGTTCTTAAATTGATCTTGAGGCTCTTCCAAAGGCAACGACACCCCAAAATTCGACCTTGAGCCTCACCGTTGGCCCCTTAAATTGATCATGGACCCCCCCAAAGTCAACGAACCCCCAAAATTCACCGACGAACTCAACGGTCGGGCCCTTAGACTGAGCGTGAAGCTCTTCCGAAGGCGACGACACCCCAAAATTCGACCTTGAACCCCGCAATTGGCAACTTAAATGGATCCTGGAGCCCCCCAAAGTCAATGAACCCCCAAATTCACCCTTGAACTCTACGGTTGGGTTCTTAAATTGATCTTGAGGCTCTTCCAAAGGCAACGACGCCCCAAAATTCACCCTTGAACCTCACCATTGGCTCCTTAAATTGATCTTGGACCCCCCCAAAGTCAATGAACCCCCAAATTCACCCTTGAACTCTACGGTTGGGCCCTCAAATTCATCTTGGACCCCCCCAAAGTCATTGAACCCCCAAATCCATCCATGAAGTCTATGGTTGAGCCCTCAAATTGATCTTGAGGCTCTTCCAAAGGCGAAGACACCCCAAAATTCGACCTTGAGCCTCACCGTTGGCCCCTTAAATTGATCTTGGACCCCCCCAAAGTCAATGAACCCCCAAATTCACCCTTGAACTCTACGGTTGAGCCCTCAAATTGATCTTGGACCCCCCCAAAGTCAATGAACCCCCAAATTCACCCTTGAACTCTACGGTTGGGTTCTTAAATTGATCTTGAGGCTCTTCCAAAGGCAACGACACCCCAAAATTCGACCTTGAACCCCGCAATTGGCAACTTAAATGGATCCTGGAGCCCCCCAAAGTCAATGAACCCCCAAATTCACCCTTGAACTCTGCGGTTGGGTTCTTAAATTGATCTTGAGGCTCTTCCAAAGGCGAAGACACCCCAAAATTCACCCTTGAACCTCACCATTGGCTCCTTAAATTGATCTTGGACCCCCCCAAAGTCAATGAACCCCCAAATTCACCCTTGAACTCTACGGTTGGGCTCTTAAATTGATCTTGAGGCTCTTCCAAAGGCGAAGACACCCCAAAATTCGACCTTGAGCCTCACCGTTGGCCCCTTAAATTGATCATGGATCCCCCCAAAGTCAATGAACCCCCAAATTCACCCTTGAACTCTACGGTTGGGCCCTCAAATTCATCTTGGACCCCCCCAAAGTCATTGAACCCCCAAATCCATCCATGAAGTCTATGGTTGAGCCCTCAAATTGATCTTGAGGCTCTTCCAAAGGCGAAGACACCCCAAAATTCAACCTTGAGCCTCACCGTTGGCCCCTTAAATTGATCATGGACCCCCCCAAAGTCAATGAACCCCCAAATTCACCCTCGAACTCTACAGTTGAGCCCTCAAATTGATCTTGGAGCCCCCCAAAGTCAATGAACCCCCAAATTCACCCTTGAACTCTACGGTTGGGCTCTTAAATTGATCTTGAGGCTCTTCCAAAGGCAACGACACCCCAAAATTCACCCTTGAACCTCACCATTGGCTCCTTAAATTGATCTTGGACCCCCCTAAAGTCAACAAACCCCCAAATTCACCACGAACACCCCGTTTTCTACCCCCATTCCCCCCCCCCCGCCCCCCTCCAAGGTGAAATCCGGCTTCTTCCACGAAAGCGACTCCAAAGCCGTCGCCAAATCCATCCGGGACCGGCTGACGATGGTGAGGAAGATGAGGGAGAAGAAACAAGCGGAAGGCCGGGGGGTCCCCGAAAACGAGGACACCGAGGTGGACCAACACGTCCGGCAACAGCTGCTCCGGCAACAGCCCCCCCCCGCCACCGGTGAGTCCCCCGTGTTGTCCCCGTCCCCCCAAAACTTCTCCCCCCCCCCAACCCCAACCCCCAAGATGGCTTCCTCCCCCCGCAGCTGAGGGGTTCGGGGACAACGGTCCAGTCTCGGATGTCACCAGCACCCGGGGGGTCACCGGGGTGGCCACGCCCCAGCTGCTTGGTGGCCATCGAGGGTCACCGGGACCCCCCCAAGATGGCGTGTCCCCAACTTGTGGCCGTCCCGTCCCTTTGCAGGTGTCGGTAAGTCGCTGTCACGGCGGGGGGGTGGGGGGGTGGCGGGGGTGTCACCTCCCCCCCCCCACTGTGACACCTTGACCCACAGGTCACCTACGGGGCGGAGGGGACGTCACCGGATGTCACCGCGGAGCCAGCGGGTGTTGTTGGGGAGCAGGGGGGAGCGGGGACACCGAGGACGGGGGTGGCAGCGCCGGGGGGGGCACGGCTGAAGCCAACTGGGGGGACGGGGGTGACACCACCAACTGGGATGTCACCAGCTCTGGGGGTGGCACCGGGTTTGGGGGTGTCACCAGGTCCAGGGCTGCCACCACCGGCTCTGGGGATGCCACCGGCAGTTCCTGGGGTGCCACCGCCAACGGGGGTGTCACCTGCTCCTGGGATGTCACCAGCCCCAGGGGTGCCACCAGCTCTTGGGGTGTCACCAGGCCAGGGGATGTCACCAGCCCCAGGGGTGCCACCTCTCGGGATGCCACCAGCTCTTGGGGTGTCACCAGCCCCAGGGATGTCACCAGCCCCAGGGGTGCCACCAGCCCCAGGGATGTCACCAGCCCCAGGGGTGCCACCAGCTCTTGGGGTGTCCCCAGGCCAGGGGGTGTCACCAGGCCAGGGGGTGTCACCAGCCCCGGGGATGCCACCAGCTCTTGGGGTGTCACCAGCCCCAGGGATGTCACCAGCCCCGGGGATGTCACCAGCTCTTGGGGTGTCCCCAGGCCAGGGGGTGTCACCAGGCCAGGGGGTGTCACCAGCCCCGGGGATGTCACCAGCTCTTGGGGTGTCACCAGGCCAGGGGGTGTCACCAGCCCCAGGGATGTCACCAGCCCCAGGGGTGCCACCTCTCGGGATGCCACCAGCTCTTGGGGTGCCACCAGCCCCAGGGGTGCCACCAGCTCTTGGGGTGTCCCCAGGCCAGGGGGTGTCACCAGCCCCGGGGATGTCACCAGCCCCAGGGGTGCCACCTCTGGGGATGTCACCAGCTCTTGGGGTGCCACCAGCCCCAGGGATGCCACCAGCCCCAGGGGTGTCACCAGCCCCAGGGATGTCACCAGCCCCAGGGGTGCCACCTCTCGGGATGCCACCAGCTCTTGGGGTGCCACCAGCCCCAGGGATGTCACCAGCCCCAGGGATGCCACCAGCTCTTGGGGTGTCCCCAGGCCAGGGGGTGTCACCAGCCCCGGGGATGTCACCAGCCCCAGGGGTGCCACCTCTGGGGATGTCACCAGCTCTTGGGGTGCCACCAGCCCCAGGGATGTCACCAGCCCAAGGGGTGCCACCTCCGGGGATGTCACCAGCTCCTGGGGTGCCACCACTAGCCCAAGGGATGCCACCAACGGGGATGTCACCAGTCCCAGGGATGCCACCTCCAGGGATGCCACCACCAACTGGGGTGCCACCACCAGCCCAAGGGATGCCACCAACTGGGATGTCACCTGCTCCGGGGATGTCACCAGCCCCAGGGGTGCCACCACCAGGTCAAGGGATGCCACCAGGACCTGGGGTGCCAACTCCAGGGATGCCACCAGCCCAAGGGATGCCACCAACTGGGATGTCACCAGCTCCAGGGATGTCACCAGCCCCAGGGATGCCACCTCCAGGGATGCCACCACCAACTGGGATGCCACCACCAGCCCAAGGGATGCCACCAACTGGGATGTCACCAGTCCCAGGGATGCCACCACCAACTGGGATGCCACCACCAGCCCAAGGGATGCCACCAACTGGGGTGTCCCCAGCCCCAGGGATGCCACCAGTCCCAGGGATGCCACCTCCAGGAATGTCACCAGCTCCGGCGCTGCCACCAAGTCAAGGGATGTCCCCAGCCCCGGGGATGCCACCAGCACCAACTGGGGGGATGCCACCACCGACCCCAGAGATGCCACCAACCCTGGGGATGTCACCACCACCAACTGGGGGGATGCCACCACCTCCCGGGATGCCACCAACCCTGGAGACGCCGCCACCTCTCCCTTCCTCCTCCCTCCACCCCGACGCCCCCCTCCACGTCCCCCCCGACCCCCCGACGCCCCTCCTCCGTGTCCCCGAGGCCACCTCCGCCGTCCCCGAGGCCACCAAACCCGAGCGCGGGCGACAACGTCGAGCCTCCTGCCCGCGGCCGGAGCGGCTCCCGCGCTTCCAACTCACCGTCCTGCAGGTCGGCGGCGGGAGACGTCGAGGGGGAACTATTTTTTTTTTTTTTTTTCTTTTTAGGGGGGTGTATCCCCCCATTTTTTAATTTTTTTTTTTTTTATTTTTTTTATCTTTTTTTTTTTTTTTTTTTTTCCTCCCCAGGTGGCTTCTCCCGGCGACAACACGGTGGAATGTCAACTGGAAACCCACGACGGCAAGATGGTGACTTTCAAGTTCGACGCCGACGGAGACGCCCCGGAGGACATCGCTTGCTACATGGTGCTCCCCGCCTCGCTGCCTGAACCCCAAAATTCCTCCCCTCGCCCCACCCCACCCCCCTTCCCAAAAATATGGTTTTTTCCCACCAAAACAAAAAAAAACACCAACCCTCTGCTGCAGGTTGAGGAGAACTTCGTGCTGGAGGGCGAGCGGGAGAAGTTCGTGGAGGAGCTCAAGGCCATCGTGGCTCAGGCACGGGGGGTCCTTGGGGGCCCCCCTGTGGACCCCCAGGTGCTGCTCACCCCTCTCTGCACCCCAAAACATCCCTGGATATTTGGGGGGGGGGGGGTCCTGTGTGTGTCGTCCCCCCCCCCCCCCCAAAAAAAAATAATTCTCAAATACGTCTAAAAATCGACCCTCAACTCTTTCTCCCCACAGGCAGGAGCTTCCGAGGCGGGGGGGGGTGAGTAGGGGGGGACGGGGGGGGGCAGGGGGGGACATGATGACACCCCCTGATCCCCCCCTGGCCATGTCCCCCCCCCAAAAATAGAAGGTGCCCCCCAATCGTCCCCCGTCGGGCGCTGGAGGTTTTGCATCAACCAGACCATCAGGAACCGCGAAGCCACCGGTGGGTGACACGAGGGGGGACACACACAAACCCCCCCCCGCACCCCCCCCATGATCCCCACGGATTTTTGGGGGGCTGGTGGGGGGGGGGGTGTCACCTTTCAGCAGGTCCTGGGGGACCCCCAGCCAGCCCACGAGCCGTGGGGACATCCCGGGGTGGCCAAGAGGATGGAGGACCAGATGTTGGGGGGCCTCGAGGAATCAACATGGCCGCCGGAGGACCCCAAGGATACAAGATGGCCACCAGAGGACCCCAAGAATACAAGATGGCCGCCAGAGGACCCCAAGATCTTGGTGGCCCACAAGGAGGGGAGGTGGCCATCACCGGGCCCCAAGATCTTGGTGGGCCTCAAGGAATCAAGATGGCTGCTGGCGGGCCCCAAGATCTGGGTGGGCCTCAAGGATACAAGATGGCCGCCGGCGGACCCCAAGAATACAAGATGGCCGCCGGAGGACCCCAAGAATACAAGATGGCCGCCAGAGGACCCCAAGATCTTGGTGGCCCACAAGGAGGGGAGGTGGCCATCACCGGGCCCCAAGATCTTGGTGGGCCTCAAGGATACAAGATGGCCGCCAGTGGACCCCAAGAATACAAGATGGCCGCCAGAGGACCCCAAGAATACAAGATGGCCGCCAGAGGACCCCAAGATCTTGGTGGCCCACAAGGAGGGGAGGTGGCCATCACCGGGCCCCAAGATCTGGGTGGGCCTCAAGGATACAAGATGGCCGCCGGAGGACCCCAAGAATACAAGATGGCCGCCGGAGGACCCCAAGATCTTGGTGGCCCCCAAGGACAGCAAGTGGCCACCACCACACCCCAGGACCCTGGTGGCCCCCAAGGACAGCAAGTGGCCACCACCACACCCCAGGACCCTGGTGGCCCCCAAGGACAGGAGGTGGCCATCACTGGACCCCAGGACCTTGGTGGCCACCGAGGACGCGAGGTGGCCACCGCTGGACCCCAAGATCTTGGTGGCCACCGAGGACAGGAGGTGGCCACCGCTGGACCCCAAGATCTTGGTGGCCCCCAAGGACAGCAAGTGGCCACCACCACACCCCAGGACCCTGGTGGCCCCCAAGGACAGGAGGTGGCCATCACTGGACCCCAGGACCTTGGTGGCCACCGAGGACGCGAGGTGGCCACCGCTGGACCCCAAGATCTTGGTGGCCACCGAGGACAGCAAGTGGCCACCACCACACCCCAGGACCCTGGTGGCCCCCGAGGACAAGAGGTGGCCACCGCCGGACCCCCAGACCCTGGTGGCCCCCGAGGACCGTGGCCGTGGGCGCGGGCTGGCCCTGGGCAACCGGCCGCGATCGTCCCCAAGGCTCCAGCGCTTGGTGGCCACCAAGACCCGGAGGCCAGTGGCCCGCGGCACCAGGAGCCGGGGGCCCCCCCCGGCGGGGGGACGGTTGTCACCGGGGAGGACGGACCCGCGGGACCGGAGGTGATTGGCCCCGGACCCCCAACCCCTGGTGGCCCCCGGGCCCCCACACCCAGGCCCTCGGTGGCCCCCAACCCCAAAACCTTGTTGCCCCAAACCCCAAATTTTGTTGCCCCCAAACTCCCAAATTTTTGCCCCAAACCCCAAAATTGTTGCCCCAAACCCCATTTTTTTCCCCTAAACCCCAAAATCTTGTTGCCCCAAACCCCAAATTTTGTTGCCCCAAAACCCAAAACCTTGTTGCCCCGAACCCACAAATTTTTTTGCCCCAAACCCCAAATTTTTGCCCCAAACCCCAAATCTTGTTGCCCCAAACCCCCAAATTTTTTGCCCCAAACCCCAAAATCTTGTTTCCCCAAACCCCAAATTTTGTTGCCCCAAAACCCAAAATCTTGTTGCCCCGAACCCACAAATTTTTTTGCCCCAAACCCCAAATTTTTGCCCCAAACCCCAAAATTTTTGCCCCAAACCCCATTTTTTCCCCTAAACCCCCAAAATCTTGTTGCCCCAAACCCCCAAATTTTTGCCCCAAACCCCAAACTTTTGCCCCAAACCCCAAATCTTGTTGCCCCAAACCCCAAACTTTTGCCCCAAACCCCCAAATTTTTGCCCCAAACCCCAAACTTTTGCCCCAAACCCCAAATCTTGTTGCCCCAAACCCCATTTTTTCCCCCAAACCCCCAAATCTTGTTGCCCCAAACCCCAAACTTTTGCCCCAAACCCCCAAATTTTTGCCCCAAACCCCAAATTTTTTCCCCCAAACCCCCAAATTGTTGCCCCAAACCCCAAACTTTTGCCCCAAACCCCCAAATTTTTGCCCCAAACCCCAAACTTTTGCCCCAAACCCCAAATCTTGTTGCCCCAAACCCCCAAATTTTTTGCCCCAAACCCCAAATCTTGTTGCCCCAAACCCCAAACTTTTGCCCCAAACCCCCAAATTTTTGCCCCAAACCCCAAATTTTTTCCCCCAAACCCCCAAATTTTTGCCCCAAACCCCAAACTTTTGCCCCAAACCCCAAATTTTGTTGCCCCAAACCCCCAAATTTTTTGCCCCAAACCCCAAATCTTGTTGCCCCAAACCCCATTTTTTCCCCCAAACCCCCAAATCTTGTTGCCCCAAACCCCAAAATCTTGTTGCCCCGAACCCACAAATTTTTTTGCCCCAAACCCCAAATTGTTGCCCCAAACCCCAAAATTTTTGCCCCAAACCCCATTTTTTCCCCTAAACCCCCAAAATCTTGTTGCCCCAAACCCCAAACTTTTGCCCCAAACCCCAAATCTTGTTGCCCCGAACCCCGAATTTTGTTTGCCCAGCCCCCCAATCTCGTCGCCCCCTTGACTTCCCCCTTTCTTCCCGGGGGGGGGCTCCGGTGCCCCCCTCACCGCCCCGTTCCCGCAGGCCCCCCCTCCTGAGCGGAGCCCCGGGGGCCGCCCCGGCGCCGGGGGGGGCTACCTGGCCCTGGGGTTCGGTTGCCCGCGCCTCAGGAGCCCCCCCGGCAGGAAGACCTGGGGCCGCAGGATCAAGAGCTGGGCCCGGCGGCTCCGGCAGCCCCCCCCCGCCACGGGGGGCCCCCCCCGGACAGGTACGGGGTGGGGGGGACACCCCACTTACGCCCCGTTTGGCCCCCCCATTGATCACCCCCATTTGGAGCCGCCTCCCCCCAATTTTTAACCCGTTTTTCACCCATTTTATTTTCAGCCCCCCCATTTTTACCCCATGTTATTTTCGCCCCCCCCATTTTCACCCGTTTTCACCCCATGTTATTTTCGGCCCCCCCCATTTTTACCCATTTATTTTCGGCCCCCCCTTTTCACCCGTTTCTAACCCATTTTTCAGCCCCCTCCATTTCTCGCCCCCCCATTTCACCCCCATTTTCACCCCCCCGCTCCCCCACGTCCCGTCTGTCCTTCCCCTGCACCTCCCCCTGCCTCTACCCTGACCCCTATAGCCCCCCCATAGCCCCCCCATAGCCCCCCCATAGCCCCATAGCCCCCCCATAGCCCCCCCATAGCCCCATAGCCCCCCCATAGCCCCCCCATAGCCCCTATAGCCCCCTATAGCCCCCCCATAGCCCACCTATAGCCCCCATAGCCCCCTTATGGCCCCCCTGTAGCCCCCCCGTAGCCCCCCCATAGCCCCCTATAGCCCCCCCATAGCCCCCCATAGCCCCCCTATAGCCCCCATAGCCCCTATACCGCCCCCATAGCCCCCATATCCCCCCCATATCCCCATATACACCCCTATATCCCCCCTATACACCCCCTATAGACCCCTATACACCCCTTATATGCTCCTATATCCCTCTACACACCCCCTATATGCCCCCTATATTCCACCTATACACACCCATACACCCCTATATCCCCCCATACACCCCCTATATCCCCCCATACGCCCCTGTATAACTCCTATAGACCTCTATATTCCCCTACACCCCCCCATACGCCCCTATATCCCCCCATACATTCTCTATATCTCCCCTATAGACCCCTATATCCCCCCTATATCCCCCCATACACCCCTATATCCCCCCTATACACCCCCATATCCCTCTATATCCCCCTATACACCCCTATATCCCCCCTATATCCCCCCCATACACCCCCATATCCCCCTATACACCCCTATATGCCCCTATACACCCCTATATCCCCCCTATATCCCCCCCATACACCCCCATATCCCCCTATACACCCCTATATGCCCCTATACCCCCCTATACTGACCCCCCCTGTCCCCCAGGGCAGCTGCAGGAACTGGGAGCCCCCCCCCGGCGGGGGCGCAGCCAGGTGGGTGTTTGGGGGGGCCCGGGGGAGGGGACCCCCCCCCCTATAGACCCCCTATAGATCCCCCCCCCCCCCGAGTGGTTCTGGGGAGCCCCAAAACTGCCCCGGGGACCCCAAAACTGACCCCCCCGGGACCTCAAACCACCCCCAGGGCCCCCAAATCACCCCCCAGGGCCCCCCCAAACTACCTGAGACCCCCCCGACACCCCCAGGGCCCCCCAAACCACCTCGGGGACCCCTCAACCCCCCAGGGCCCCCCCAAACTACCTCGGGGACCCCCTCAACCCCCCCAGAGCCCCCCCAAAGCACCTCGAGGACCCCTCAACCCCCCCAGAGCCCCCCCAACTACCTCGGGGACCCCTCAACCCCCCCAGGGCCCCCCCAAATTACCTGATGGACACCCCTGACCCCCCAACTATCTCTGGGACCCCCCCAGGGCCCCCCCAAACTACCTCGGGACCCCCTCAACCCCCCCAGGGCCCCCCCAAAGCACCTCGGGGACCCCTCAACCCCCCAGAGCCCCCCCCAACTACCTCGGGGACCCCCTCAACCCCCCCAGAGCCCCCCCAAAGCACCTCGGGGACCCCTCAACCCCCCCAGAGCCCCCCCCAACTACCTCGGGGACCCCTCAACCCCCCCAGGGCCCCCCCAAATTACCTGATGGACACCCCTGACCCCCCAACTATCTCTGGGACCCCCCCAGGGCCCCCCCAAACTACCTCGGGACCCCCTCAACCCCCCCAGGGCCCCCCCAAAGCACCTCGGGGACCCCTCAACCCCCCAGGGCCCCCCCAAACTACCTCGGGGACCCCCTCAACCCCCCCAGAGCCCCCCCAAAGCACCTCGGGGACCCCTCAACCCCCCCAGAGCCCCCCCCCAACTACCTCGGGGACCCCTCAACCCCCCCAGGGCCCCCCCAAATTACCTGATGGACACCCCTGACCCCCCAACTATCTCTGGGACCCCCCCAGGGCCCCCCCAAACTACCTCGGGACCCCCTCAACCCCCCCAGGGCCCCCCCAAACTACCTCGAGGACCCCCCCAACACCCCCAAACTACCTCAGGGACCCCCCCGACCCCCAAAGGGCCCCCCCCCCAAATTACCTCAGGGCCCCCCCAAATCTTCCTCAGCTCGTATCTCCCCTATATCCCCCCCCCCCCTCTTCTCAGCCGTTAACGACCCCCGAGTCGGCCGACCCCCCCAAAACCGAAGGCGATTGGGGGGACCCCAGTTCGGAAAGCGAAAGTGGGGGGGTGGGGGGACCCCCCCATCCCCCAGGAGCCCCCCCTCGCCCCCCCGGCTCCCCCTCGTCCCCCATGAGCAGCGACGGGGAGACGGACCCCGAAGATGAAGATTTACGGGCGGAGCTGCGAAGGCTGCGGGAAAAGTAAGTTTTGGGGGGGTCACGGGGGGGGGTTTAGGGGGTGCCTCTAATATTGGGGGACCCCCCCTGACCCCCCCAAACCCCCCCCCCCCACCCCGCTTTAGGCATATCCAGGAGGTGGTGACGTTACGGGCGCAGCAGGACAAGGAGCTGCAGGAGCTGCAGGGGCGGCTCCGCGCCCTGAAAGAAGCTCGGGGGGACCCTCCCAAATTTGGGGGACCCCCCCCCGGGGATTATGGGGGGACCCTAAATCATTGCCCCGGGGGATCCCCCCGACGGCTTCGGGGTGCCAAGGGAAGAGGACGGGGAAGGGGTGCGGCGGTGACAGGTTTGGGGGGGGGGGGGGTGCTGAGGGGGGTGAAATGGGGGGATTTGGGGTGCAGGGAGGGGTTTTGGGGTGAAATGGTGGGGTTTGGGGGGCTCTGTGGTCTGGGGAGGGGGGATTTGGGGTACAAAGGGGGGTTTTGGGGTGCAGGGAGGGGTTTTGGGGTGAAATGGGGGGTTTTGGGGTGCAGGGAGGGGTTTCGGGGTGAAATGGGGGGTTTTGGGGGGCTCTGTGGTCTGGGGAGGGGGGATTTGGGGTACAAAGGGGGGTTTTGGGGTGCAGGGAGGGGTTTTGGGGTGAAATGGGGGGTTTTGGGGGGCTCTGTGGTCTGGGGAGGGGGGATTTGGGGTACAAAGTGGGATTTTGGGGTGCAGGGAGGGGTTTTGGGGCGAAATGGGGGGTTTTGGGGGGCTCTGTGGTCTGGGGAGGGGGGATTTGGGGTACAAAGGGGGATTTTGGGGTGCAGGGAGGGGTTTTGGGGTGAAATGGGTTTTGGGGGGCTCTGTGGTCTGGGGAGGGGGGATTTGGGGTACAAAGGGGGATTTTGGGGTGCAGGGAGGGGTTTTGGGGTGAAATGGGGGGTTTGGGGGTTCAAGGGGGAGTTTGGGGTACTGGAAGGGGTTTTGGGGTGAAATGGGGGGATTTGGGGTGCAGGGAAGGGTTTTAGGGTGAAATGGGGGATTTGGGGTGCTCTGTGGTCTGGGGAGGGGGGTTTGGGGTACAAGGGGGGTTTTGGGGTGCAGGGGGGGCGTCACTGGGCTGCTCTGAAAAGGGCAGGTTTTTGGGGGGGGGTGTCCTGACTTTCAGGGCTCTTTGCGAAGAGGATTTGGGGTACAGGGGGGATTTGGGGGGGTTCCCCTTTTCATTAACCCCCCCTCTTCCTCCTTCCAGCCCCCCCAAACCCCTCAGCACCCCCAAATCCCCCCCCAGCCCCCCCAAAAAAGGGGCTTTTCACCGACGACCTGCACCGGCTGGTGGATGAGTGGGTGCAGGACACGGCCCGAGCCCAGGTAAAAAATGGGGGGGCCCCCCCTGAACCCCCAATTTTTTTGGGGGGGCTGGGGGGCTTCCCCAATATCTAACCCTCCTTTTTTTTCAATATTCCCCCTAAAATCCCACAGGGGACCTCGTCGTGGGTGGCCACACTCCGCGGCACCCGGGTGACCCCCCAAAAATGGGGGGGCCCCCTCCTGCCCCCCAAAACACACCCCCCCCGGGGGATGAGTGAGGGGGGCCCCCCCCCGGTCCCCTAAAGCCGCGCCCAAAATCTCCTCGTTTCACCCCAAAATTACCCTTATTTTCAGGTGTTCCCCCCCTCAAGGTTTTTGGCTCTGTCCCATGGGGTCCCCCCCAATTTTTAGCCCCCAAATCCCCTCATTTCACCCCCAAATCCCCCTCATTTTGGCCCTTCAGTTGACCCTCAATTTTCACCCCCAATTCGGCCTCATTTCACCCCAAAATCCACCTCGGTTGGGGCCTGATCCCCTGCCATGGGGCAACCCCAATTTTCAGCCCCAAAATCACCTCGTTTCACCCCAAAACTCCCTTGTTTTGTGGGTCTCCCCCCCTGTCCCTCCATGGTTCATCCCCTAAATCACCTCATTTTACCCCAAAATCCCTTTTCTGGGCCTATCACCCTTTTTGGGGCCCCCTCATGAGGTGACCCCACTATTTGACCCCAAAATCACATTATTTCACCCCAAACCTCACCTTTTTTCCCAGCCTGTGAAATAACCCCAAATTTCAGCCCCCAAATCGCCTCATTTTACACCAAAACCCACCTGTGTTGCGGCCTACCCCTGGTTTTGCTCCCCCACGGAGTGACCCCAATTTTCAGCCCCCAAATCCCCTCATTTCACCCCAAAACTCCCTTTTTCGGGCCTAACCCCCAATTCTTCCCCCCCTCCATGAGACAACCTCAATTTTCAGCCCCCAAATCCCCTCATTTCACCCCAAAACCCCCTTTTTCGGGCCTACCCCCCATTTCTTCCCCCCCTCCATGAGACAACCTCAATTTTCAGCCCCCAAATCCCCTCATTTCACCCCAAACCCCCTTTTTTATCCCCCTGAAACCACCAGGAGCCCCAAAACCGCCCTGTTTCACCCCAAACCCTCCCTGAAGGCCTAGGGTTGAGGGGAGGGCAAACTGGCCAGACTGGTGCTACTGGTGACCCCTCCACCATACTGGTTGTACTGGTACGACACCCCCCCTCGCTTTACCCTCCTCCTCCCCTCTCAACGCATTTTTTGGGTCATTTCTTCACATTTTCCATCCATCTACCTCACCCTTCACCAGCCAGGCGAGGTTTTTGGGGTGAATTCTTGAGTGTTCCGGTTCTGGAAGGGAGTCGGGGGGGGGGGGGGGGGGCGAAGTTTAGCTTAATTTTTTTCTGGGAAATTGTTATAAAGCGCGGGTTAGAAAGAAAAAAACACACACACAACCAACAAAAAATGGGAAAAAAAAAAATAAAAAAATAAAAGCGTGGCTGGTGGGCGCCACTCCCAAGATGGCGGCCGCGTTGCCACTCCCAAGATGGCGGCGCCCTCCTCAAGATGGCGGCGCCCGCCTCAAAAGGAAAGGCGGGAAAAAAAAACACCACCCCGCGACCTTTCCAAGATGGCCGCAGCGACCTTCTCAAGATGGCGGCGCGGCGCTGTCAAAATGGCGCCCGGGCTCCGCCCTCTCCCTCCCCGTTTCCGCGTTTGAATAAAACTTTATCGGGCGGCCGGAGCCGGGCAGGAGCCGCGGCGGAGGCGGCGGTACCGAGGCCGGGCCGGGTAGGGGCGGTGGTAACCGGGAGGTGGCGGTGGAACGGCCGGGAGAGGCCTCAGGCCTGGCCGGTGGCGCCTGCGGCCTAGTCGGGAGGTGGCGGTAGGGGGACGCGTAGGCCTCGCGGGGACACCGGGGCCTTTCTAGGCCTTTCGGTGGGTGTAAGGGGGGGGGGACGGGGACGGGACAGACCCTATAGAACCGGGGGGGAGCAGCTGGGGCTCCTATAGGGTCTTTGAGGGGAATTCGGGGCTCTGTAGGCGGTTGGAGGAGGCCTGAGGCCCTATAGGCCCCTTTTGGGGGGGGGGGGCTTAGGGTTCTATAGGTGTTTGGGGGGGGCTCTCTGTCACCTATAGGGCTGGGGAGACCCCATAGGACTTTCTGGGGGTGTCCCAGGGCCGTATAGACTTGGGGAGACCCTATAGGCCCTTTTGGGGGTGTCCCAGGGCCCTATAGAGTTGGGGAGACCCTATAGGCCCTTTTGGGGGTGTCCCAGGGCCCTATAGATTTTTTTGGGAGGGTATTCCAAGGCCCTATAGAGCTGGGGAGACCCTATAGGCGTTTTTTGGGGTGTCCCAGGGCCCTATAGAGTTGGGGAGACCTTATAGGCCCTTTTTGGGGTGTCCCAGGGCCCTATAGATTTTTTGGGAGGGTATTCCAAGGCCCTATAGAGCTGGGGAGACCTTATAGGCCCTTTTTGGGGTGTCCCAGGGCCCTATAGATTTTTTTGGGAGGGTATTCCAAGGCCCTATAGAGCTGGGGAGACCCTATAGGCGTTTTTTGGGGTGTCCCAGGGCCCTATAGAGTTGGGGAGACCTTATAGGCCCTTTTTGGGGTGTCCCAGGGCCCTATAGATTTTTTTGGGAGGGTATTCCAAGGCCCTATAGAGCTGGGGAGACCTTATAGGCCCTTTTTGGGGTGTCCCAGGGCCCTATAGATTTTTTTGGGAGGGTATTCCAAGGCCCTATAGAGCTGGAGAGACCCTATAGGCCCTTCTGGGGGTGTCCCAGGGCCCTATAGATTGGGGGGGGGGGCTGTTTGTGGCTGTTAAGCCCCTATAGAAAGACTCAGCCGCTTGCCCCGGGGTAGGGAACGTATAGGGGGGGTGGGGTTTGGCCTATAGGGGAAAACCTACAGAAAAAACCCAAAAAAACCCAAAAAAGGGGGTTTTAAAGGGGAAAGGGGGGGCGTAGGGATCTATAGGGCAGCGGGGCGGATGTCCTGGGCTGGGGGACGGGGCTGGGGGGGTCTATAGGGGCACGGGGGGGGTCTATAGGGGCAGGGGGGGGGCCATGGCCTCGGTGCCCGTTTACTGCCTGTGCCGGCTGCCCTACGACGTCACCCGCTTCATGATCGAGTGCGACGGCTGCCAGGACTGGTTTCACGGCAGGTGGGGGCACTGGGAGGCACTGGGAGGGACTGGGAGGGGGTTTGGGGGGCACTGGGAGGCACTGGGAGGGGTTTGGGGGGCACTGGGAGGGGTTTGGGGGGCACTGGGAGGGGTTTGGGGGGCACTGGGAGGGGTTTGGGGGGCACTGGGAGGCACTGGGAGGGGTTTGGGGGGCACTGGGAGGGGTTTGGGGGGCACTGGGAGGGGTTTGGGGGGCACTGGGAGGGACTGGGAGGGGGTTGGGAGGGCACTGGGAGGCACTGGGAGGGACTGGGAGGGGGTTTGGGGGGCACTGGGAGGCACTGGGAGGGGTTTGGGGGGACACTGGGAGGCACTGGGAAGGACTGAGGGTGAGGAGGGAGCACTGGAGGGCTACTGGGAGAGGCTGGGGAGCAACTGGGAAGGACTGGGGGTGAGGAGGAGGCATTGGGAGGAGTCTGGGGGCCTACTGGGAGGGCATTGGGGCAGACTGGGAGAGGCTGGGGAGCAACTGGGAAGAACTGGGGGTGAGGAGGGGGCACGGGGATGGCTCCTGGGGGGTACTGGGAGGGACTGGAAGGGGTTTGGGGGAGACTGGGAGGCACTGGGAAGGACTGAGGCTGAGGAGGGGGCACTGGAGGGCTCCTGGGAGGAGTCTGGGGGGTACTGGGAGAGGCTGGGGAGCAACTGGGAAGGACTGGGGGTGAGGGGGGGCAGTGGGAGGAGTTTGGGGGACACTGGGAGAAACTGGGAGGAGTCTGGGGGCACTGGAGGGTCACTGGGAGGGGTTTGGAGGACACTGGGAGGCACTGGGCGAGACTGGGGAGCAACTGGGAAGGACTGGCGGTGAGGAGGGGCACTGGGAGGGCTACTGGGAGGAGTCTGGGGGCCACTGGAGGGCTACTGGGAGGAGTCTGGGGGGCACTGGGAGGAGTCTGGGGGGCACTGGGAGG
Source organism: Athene noctua (assembly GCF_965140245.1). Taxonomy (NCBI): domain Eukaryota; kingdom Metazoa; phylum Chordata; class Aves; order Strigiformes; family Strigidae; genus Athene; species Athene noctua. The sequence continues at coordinate 361,665 of NC_134075.1, forward strand.
AGTCTGGGGGGCACTGGGAAGGACTGGGAGGAGTCTGGGGGGCGCTGGGAGGGGCTGGGGTGGGGAGGGGGCACTGGGAGGGCTACTGGGGAGCACTGGGAGGGCCTGTGGGGGGGTCACTGGGAATAACTGGGAGGCACTTAGGGGCAGCTGTCCTTGGGGGTCTGGAGTTACTGGGAGGGTACTGGGCAAACTGGGAGACAATGGGAGATGTATGGGGACCTCTGGGCTTGGGGTGTATGGGGGGTACTGGGGATTACTGGCAGGTACTGGGAGGGTACTGAGGGTTACTGGGAGTTACTGGTATGGTGTGGAGGGGGAACTGGGGATTACTGGTGGTTACTGGGAGTTACTGGTGTGATGTATGGGGTTACTGGTGGTTGTTGGGAGTTGCTGGTGTGGTGTGGGGGGTGTACTGAGGGTTACTGGGAGTTACTGGGGGTTACCGGTGGTTACCGGTTTGGTGCGGCGGTACTGGTTGTTACTGGGAGTTACTCGTGTAGCGTGGCGGGGTTACTGGGAGGGTTCTGGTGGTTACTGGGAGTTACTGGTGTGGTGTGGGGGGGTTATTGAGAGGGTACTGGTGGTTACTGGGAGTTACTGGTGTAACGGGGGGGTTACTGGGAGGGTACTGGTGGATACTGGGAGTTACTAGTGTGGAGTGTGGGTGTTAATGGGGAGTACTGATGGTTACTGGTGGGTAGTGCGGGGGTTACTGGGAGGGTACTGGTGGCTACTGGGAGTTACTAGTATGACGTGGGGATGTTAATGGGGATTATTGGTGGTTACTGGGAGTTACTGGTGTGGTGGTGGGGTTACTGGGAGTTACGGGGGGCTACTGGGAGTTACTGGTGTGGCGTGCGGGCATTACTGGTGGTTACTGGGAGTTACTGGTGCCCGCAGCTGCGTGGGGGTGGAGGAGGAGGCGGCGGCCGAGATCGACCTGTACCACTGTCCCCAGTGCGCCCCCCGGCGCGGGCCCTCCGTCAGTGAGTCCTGGGCGTTACGGAGCCCCACAGGGGCGGGGCGGGGCCTATAGGGCCGGGCCTGGGCGTTACGGAGCCCCACAGGGGCGGGGCGGGGCCTATAGGACCGGGCCTGGGCGTTACGGAGCCCCGCAGGGGCGGGGCGGGGCCTATAGGGCCGGGCCTGGGCGTTACGGAGCCCGGCAGGGGCGGGGCGGGGCCTATAGGGCCGGGCCTGGGCGTTACGGAGCCCGGCAGGGGCGGGGCGGGGCCTATAGGGCCGGGCCTGGGCGTTACGGAGCCCCGCAGGGGCGGGGCGGGGCCTATAGGGCCGGGCCTGGGCGTTACGGAGCCCGGCAGGGGCGGGGCGGGGCCTATAGGGCCGGGCCTGGGCGTTACGGAGCCCCGCAGGGGCGGGGCGGGGCCTATAGGGCCGGGCCTGGGCGTTACGGAGCCCGGCAGGGGCGGGGCGGGGCCTATAGGGCCGGGCCTGGGCGTTACGGAGCCCGGCAGGGGCGGGGCGGGGCCTATAGGGCCGGGCCTGGGCGTTACGGAGCCCCGCAGGGGCGGGGCGGGGCCTATAGGGCCGGGCCTGGGCGTTACGGAGCCCCGCAGGGGCGGGGCGGGGCCTATAGGGCCGGGCCTGGGCGTTACGGAGCCCGGCAGGGGCGGGGCGGGGCCTATAGGGCCGGGCCTGGGCGTTACGGAGCCCCGCAGGGGCGGGGCGGGGCCTATAGGGCCGGGCCTGGGCGTTACGGAGCCCCGCAGGGGCGGGGCGGGGCCTATAGGGCCGGGCCTGGGCGTTACGGAGCCCGGCAGGGGCGGGGCGGGGCCTATAGGGCCGGGCCTGGGCGTTACGGAGCCCGGCAGGGGCAGGGCGGGGCCTATAGGGCCGGGCCTGGGCGTTACGGAGCCCGGCAGGGGCGGGGCGGCGCCTATAGGGCCGGGCCTGGGCGTTACGGAGCCCCGCAGGGGCAGGGCGGGGCCTATAGGGCCGGGCCTGGGCGTTACGGAGCCCTGCAGGGGCAGGGCGGGGCCTATAGGACCAGGCTTGGACCTATAGAATCTGGTCTCGGCTTTATGGAGCTGTATAGAGTTAGGTCTGGGCCTTGTAAGGCTCTATAGGGTCTGGCTTGGGCCTTATAGATCTGTTTAGGACTGCGCCTGGGCCTTGTAGGGCCTTATAGGGTCCAGTCTGGCTCTTTAGGACCGGGCCTGGGCCTTGTAGGACCCTATAGGGTCAGGTCTGGCTCTATAGGAACGGGCCTGGGTCTATAGGATCAGGCCTGGGCTTTATAGGCCCCTATAGAATCAGATCTGGGTTTTATAGGACCGTATAGGATCAGGTCTGGGTCTGTAGGACCAGGCCTGGGCCTTGTAGTGCTCTGTAGACTCAGATTTGGGCCTTGTCGGGCCCTATGGAATTAGGCTGGGCCTTGTCGGGCCCTATGGAATTAGGCTGGGCCTTGTTGGGCCCTATAGGTCCTCTATAGCTCTATAAGGCCTGGTGATGCAGGTAGGGGCAGGTGTTTTTACCCCCATCCAGGGCCCTATAGAACCGGGCCTATGTAGAACCAAGCTTACTTCTATTACTCCAAACCTTAGGTGGCCATCTATAGCCCTAGGACCCTATAGATTTAAACCCGGGACCATATAGAACCGAGACTAAACCCCCCCCCCGTCCCCCCCGTCCCCCTCCCTGCAGGCCTCGCCTATATGAGATCCTACAGGCCCGCGCCCGGGCGCGTCTCCCCCAGCCCCTCTTTACCCCCCAGCCTATACGCTCCCCGGGGCCGTATGGATCTATATGTGCCTTGTGGGGGGGTGTGTGTGTGTCCCCCATTTTTTTTTTCGCCCCCCCCCCCCTCAGTGAAACGTCGCCGGGGCCCCCCGAAACCTCCGGAGGTGGAACCGGGCCGCCCCGTCCGCACCGGCAGCGCCCAGTTCGTGCGGGAGCTGCGGGGTCGCACCTTCCCCAGGTGAGACCGGGCGGGCACCTATAGAAAAAAAAAAAAAAAAAGGAGGGGGGCACCCCCTATAGAAACGGGGACCTATAGGAGCCCTCGGGGGGGGGGGCGGGGGGGAGCTTTGAGAAGCGTTTATGGGGGTTGGGGAGGGTGTGGGGGCACCTGCTACCCTCCCTATAGCGTCTGTAGGGTGTCTATAGGATCTCTATAGGGTCTGTAGGGTCTGTATAGGGTCTATAGGGCGTCTATAGAGTCTCTATAGGTGCTGTAGGGTTTATAGGGGCTCTATCGGGGCTGGGGGGGGTTCTTGGGGGGGCTAAAGGGGCTCCCCGTCCCCTTCGGGACCGTATAGGGGCTGCCTGGTTTCTATAGGGGCTGCGTCTCTATAGGTTCCTCTATAGGAGCCACGGGGGGGGGGTATAGGGGGGCTTTAAACCCCTTTTAGGACCCGTAGGAGCTCCCTCACCCCCCAGATTCCCCTATAGAAACCTTCCACATTTTTTTACATCATTTACACATTCTTTTACAGTATATTGAGACACTATTGAGCTTTTACAAACCCCTTATAGAATCTATAGGGGCTGCATCCCCCTTTGGCCCCCCTTAGAGTCTTTTAAACCCTTTTTAGGACCCGTAGGAGCTCCCTCACCCCCCAGATTCCCCTATAGAAGCAGTCCACATTTTTTTACATCATTTACACATTCTTTTACAGTATATTGAGACACTATTGAGCTTTTACAAACCCCTTATAGAATCTATAGGGGCCGCATCCCCCTTTAGCCCTCCTTAGAGTCTTCTAAACCCTTTTCAGGACCCGTAGGAGCTCCCTCACCCCCCAGATTCCCCTATAGAACTATTACAAATATTTCACAGTTCTTAAAAACGTCCCACAATGCATCAAAGCACTATAGAACCCCCCCCAACCCCTTATAGAATCTATAGGGGCTGCATCCTCCTTTGGGCCCCCTTAGAGTCTTTTAAACCCCTCTTAGGACCTGTAGGAGCTCCCTCACCCCCCAGATTCCCCTATAGAAGCAGTCCACTTTTTTTAACATCATTTACACAATTTTTTACAGTATATTGAGACACTATAAAACTTCTACAAGCCCCTTATAGAATCTATAGGGGCCGCATCCCCCTTTGGCCCCCCTTAGACTCTTCTAAGCCCTTTTTAGGACCCGTAGGAGCTCCCTCACCCCCCAGATTCCCCTATAGAACTATCACAAATATTTTACAGCCCTTAAAAACGTCCCATAATACATCAAAGCACTACAGAACCCCCCCCAAACCCCTTATAGGATCTATAGGGGCCGCATCCCCCTTTGGCCCCCCTTAGAGTCTTTTAAACCCCTCTTAGGACCTGTAGGAGCTCCCTCACCCCCCAGATTCCCCTATAGAAGCAGTCTACATTTTTTTACATCATTTACACATTCTTTTACAGTATATTGAGACACTATTGAGCTTTTACAAACCCCTTATAGAATCTATAGGGGCTGCATCCCCTTTGGCCCCCCTTAGAGTCTTCTAAACCCTTTTCAGGACCCGTAGGAGCTCCCTCACCCCCCAGATTCCCCTATAGAACTATTACAAACATTTCACAGCCCTTACAAACTTCCCACAACACATCAAAGCACTATAGAACCCCCCCCCAAACCCCTTATAGGATCTATAGGGGCCGCATCCCCCTTTGGCCCCCCTTAGAGTCTTTTAAACCCCTCTTAGGACCCATAGGAGCTCCCTCACCCCCCAAATTCCCCTATAGAACTATTACAAACATTTCACAGCCCTTAGAAACGTCACACAATATATCAAAGCACTATAGAACCCCCCCCCCCCCAAACCCCTTATAGAATCTATAGGCGCCGCCTCACCCCCTTTCCCCCTTCCCTCTCTTCCCCTCCCCATCAACCCCACAGCACTCCCCCCGCCAAACACCATACCCCCCCCCCCCCCCCGACCCCCAAACCCTTTCAGCTCCTCTCCAGCCCCCCCCGCGGCGGGTCAGGGGGGATCTATAGGGTCTCTATAGGTGCCTCTATACCCCCCCAGTGCCGACGAGGTGCTGCTGCGGCCCAGCGGGGCTCAGCTGACGGTGGAATATTTGGAAGAAAAAACCTTCAGCGTCCCCATTTTGGTGGCGCGGAAAGAAGGGTTGGGGATGACGTTGCCCCCCCCGACCTTCACCCCGCGGGACGTGGAACATTACGTGGGTGAGTTTTTTTTGGGGTTCGGTGGTTTTTGTTTTTTTTTTTTTTGGGGGGGGGGGGCGGCGGTTTCCCGGGGGGGTTTTTTCTATAGGGGATTTTGATCTATAGGGGCGGAGAAGGTGATCGACGTCATCGACGTGGGGCGTCAGGCCGACTGCAGGATGCGCCTGGGGGACTTCGTGGCTTATTTAGGGGGGGCCCGACGCGACCGGGTGCTCAACGTCATCAGCTTGGAGTTCTCTGATACGCGGTGGGTGGCTCCCAGTATGGACCAGTATGGACCAGTATAGACCAGTATGTCTCTAGGACACACACACCCCTCCTCCCAAGTGTCTCCGGGACCCCCTAGAGCGTCCCCAGGCCCCACTGTGGGATGTTTCTGACCCCCCCAGACCAGTGACAAGCCCTGCAGGGGGTCCTTTGTCCCCCCCAGACCCTCCCAGTATGGCCCAGTACAGCCCAGTATGTCTCTGGGACCCTCCCAAGCGTCCCCGGGACCCCCTAGAGCGTCCCCAGGCCCCACTGTGGGATGTTTCTGACCCCCCCAGACCAGTGACAAGCCCCGCAGGGGGTCCTTTGTCCCCCCCAGACCCTCCCAGTATGGCCCAGTATAGACCAGTACAGCCCAGTGTGTCTCTGGGACCCCCCCAAGTGTCCCCGGGACCCCCTAGAGCGTCCCCAGGCCCCACTGTGGGATGTTTCTGACCCCCCCAGACCAGTGACAAGCCCCGCAGGGGGTCCTTTGTCCCCCCCCAGACCCTCCCAGTATGGCCCAGTACATCCCCGTATGTCCCAGTAACCCCTGGAATAGCCTTCAGACCCCTAGAAATCTATCATGTTTCCCCCCCCCACCCCATTTCTGCTCCCCCCAATCCCCAGGGACCCCCCAAATCCGTGTTTCCTCCCCCCAATCCCCAGGGACCCCCCAAATCTGTGTCCCCCCCCATTCCTGCTCCCCCCAATCCCCAGTAACCCCCAAATTTTTGGGGCTCTTCCCCCCCCCCCCCCCCAATCCTCCATCCCCACTTCCCTCTCCCCTTTTCTCCCCTAAACCTGGGGTGTTCCCCTCTCTCTTTTTGGGGGGGGGGGGGTCCCCCTTCTCTTTTTGGGGGGGTCCCTCACTCCAATAACCATGTCCCCCCCCCCCCAGCCTTTCAAACCTTGTGGAGACCCCACGGATCGTCCGGAAACTCTCGTGGGTGGAAAATCTGTGGCCGGGGGAGTCGTGCGAACGCCCCAGCGTGCAGAAATATTGTCTGATGGGGGCCCGCGACAGCTACACCGACTTCCACATCGATTTTGGGGGGACCTCCGTCTGGTACCACGTCCTGAGGGTACGGGGGGGGGGGGTTTGGGGGGGGTTTAGGGGGGAATTGGGTGGTTAGAGGGGGATTTGGGGGGGCTGGGGGGTGGTTAGAGGCGGTATGGGGGGGATTTGGGGGGAATTGGGTGGTTAGAGGGGGATTTTGGGGGGCTGGGGGGTGGTTAGAGGCGGTATGGGGGGGATTTGGGGGGAATTGGGTGGTTAGAGGGGGATTTGGGGGGGCTGGGGGGTGGTTAGAGGCGGTATGGGGGGGATTTGGGGGGAATTGGGTGGTTAGAGGGGGATTTTGGGGGGCTGGGGGGTGGTTAGAGGCGGTATGGAGGGGATTTGGGGGGAATTGGGTGGTTAGAGGGGGATTTTGGGGGGCTGGGGGGTGGTTAGAGGCGGTATGGGGGGGATTTGGGGGGAATTGGGTGGTTAGAGGGGGATTTGGGGGGGCTGGGGGGTGGTTAGAGGCGGTATGGGGGGGATTTGGGGGGAATTGGGTGGTTAGAGGGGGATTTTGGGGGGCTGGGGGGTGGTTGGAGGGGGTATGGGGGGATTTGGGGGGGCTATGGGGGGACTAGAGGGGATTTGGGGCGGTTTAGGGGGGCTATGGGGGGGAATTGGGTGGTTAGAGGGGGATTTGGGGGGGCTGGGGGGTTGTTGGAGGGGGTATGGGGGGATTTGGGGGGCTATGGGGGGGTTTAGGGGGGATTTGGGGGGGGCTATGGGGGGAGAGGGGGGTTTAGGGGGGATGTGGGGGTCTGTGAGGTGGGTAGGGGGGATTTGGGGGGGCTGTTGGAGGGCTAGAGGGGGTACGGCCGGGTTTAAGGCGGCCCTTGTGCGCTCTAGGCCGGGTTTAAGCCTCCCTTGTGCCTCTCTAGGCCGAGTTTAAGCCTCCCTTGTGCCTCTCTAGGCCGAGTTTAAGCCTCCCTTGTGCCTCTCTAGGCCGAGTTTAAGCCTCCCCTGTGCCTCTCTAGGCCGAGTTTAAGCCTCCCTTGTGCCTCTCTAGGCCGTTTAAGCCTCCCTTGTGCCTCTCTAGGCCGAGTTTAAGCCTCCCTTGTGCCTCTCTGGGCCGAGTTTAAGCCTCCCTTGTGCCTCTCTGGGCCGAGTTTAAGCCTCCCCTGTGCCTCTCTGGCCGAGTTTAAGCCTCCCCTGTGCCTCTCTGGGCCGAGTTTAAGCCTCCCCTGTGCCTCTCTAGGCCGAGTTTAAGCCTCCCCTGTGCCTCTCTAGGCCGTTTAAGCCTCCCTTGTGCCTCTCTGGGCCGAGTTTAAGCCTCCCTTGTGCCTCTCTGGGCCGAGTTTAAGCCTCCCTTGTGCCTCTCTGGGCCGAGTTTAAGCCTCCCCTGTGCCTCTCTGGGCCGAGTTTAAGCCTCCCCTGTGCCTCTCTAGGCCGAGTTTAAGCCTCCCCTGTGCCTCTCTAGGCCGAGTTTAAGCCTCCCCTGTGCCTCTCTGGGCCGAGTTTAAGCCTCCCTTGTGCCTCTCTGGGCCGAGTTTAAGCCTCCCTTGTGCCTCTCTGGGCCGAGTTTAAGCCTCCCCTGTGCCTCTCTGGGCCGAGTTTAAGCCTCCCCTGTGCCTCTCTGGGCCGAGTTTAAGCCTCCCCTGTGCCTCTCTGGGCCGAGTTTAAGCCTCCCCTGTGCCTCTCTGGGCCGAGTTTAAGCCTCCCCTGTGCCTCTCTGGGCCGAGTTTAAGCCTCCCCTGTGCCTCTCTGGGCCGAGTTTAAGCCTCCCCTGTGCCTCTCTGGGCCGAGTTTAAGCCTCCCCTGTGCCTCTCTGGGCCGAGTTTAAGCCTCCCCTGTGCCTCTCTGGGCCGAGTTTAAGCCTCCCCTGTGCCTCTCTGGGCCGAGTTTAAGCCTCCCCTGTGCCTCTCTGGGCCGAGTTTAAGCCTCCCCTGTGCCTCTCTGGGCCGAGTTTAAGCCTCCCCTGTGCCTCTCTGGGCCGAGTTTAAGCCTCCCCTGTGCCTCTCTGGGCCGAGTTTAAGCCTCCCCTGTGCCTCTCTGGGCCGAGTTTAAGCCTCCCCTGTGCCTCTCTGGGCCGAGTTTAAGCCTCCCCTGTGCCTCTCTGGGCCGAGTTTAAGCCTCCCCTGTGCCTCTCTGGGCCGAGTTTAAGCCTCCCCTGTGCCTCTCTGGGCCGAGTTTAAGCCTCCCCTGTGCCTCTCTGGGCCGAGTTTAAGCCTCCCCTGTGCCTCTCTGGGCCGAGTTTAAGCCTCCCCTGTGCCTCTCTGGGCCGAGTTTAAGCCTCCCCTGTGCCTCTCTGGGCCGAGTTTAAGCCTCCCCTGTGCCTCTCTGGGCCGAGTTTAAGCCTCCCCTGTGCCTCTCTGGGCCGAGTTTAAGCCTCCCCTGTGCCTCTCTGGGCCGAGTTTAAGCCTCCCCTGTGCCTCTCTGGGCCGAGTTTAAGCCTCCCCTGTGCCTCTCTGGGCCGAGTTTAAGCCTCCCCTGTGCCTCTCTAGGCCGAGTTTAAGCCTCCCCTGTGCCTCTCTAGGCCGAGTTTAAGCCTCCCCTGTGCCTCTCTAGGCCGAGTTTAAGCCTCCCCTGTGCCTCTCTAGGCCGAGTTTAAGCCTCCCTTGTGCCTCTCTAGGCCGAGTTTAAGCCTCCCCTGTGCCTCTCTAGGCCGAGTTTAAGCCTCCCCTTGTGCCTCTCTAGGCCGAGTTTAAGCCTCCCCTGTGCCTCTCTAGGCCGAGTTTAAGCCTCCCCTTGTGCCTCTCTAGGCCGAGTTTAAGCCTCCCCTTGTGCCTCTCTAGGCCGAGTTTAAGCCTCCCCTGTGCCTCTCTAGGCCGAGTTTAAGCCTCCCCTGTGCCTCTCTAGGCCGAGTTTAAGCCTCCCCTGTGCCTCTCTAGGCCGAGTTTAAGCCTCCCCTGTGCCTCTCTAGGCCGAGTTTAAGCCTCCCCTGTGCCTCTCTAGGCCGAGTTTAAGCCTCCCCTGTGCCTCTCTAGGCCGAGTTTAAGCCTCCCCTGTGCCTCTCTAGGCCGAGTTTAAGCCTCCCCTGTGCCTCTCTAGGCCGAGTTTAAGCCTCCCCTGTGCCTCTCTAGGCCGAGTTTAAGCCTCCCCTGTGCCTCTCTAGGCCGAGTTTAAGCCTCCCCTGTGCCTCTCTAGGCCGAGTTTAAGCCTCCCCTGTGCCTCTCTAGGCCGTTTAAGCCTCCCCTGTGCCTCTCTAGGCCGAGTTTAAGCCTCCCCTGTGCCTCTCTAGGCCGAGTTTAAGCCTCCCCTGTGCCTCTCTAGGCCGAGTTTAAGCCTCCCCTGTGCCTCTCTAGGCCGAGTTTAAGCCTCCCCTGTGCCTCTCTAGGCCGAGTTTAAGCCTCCCCTGTGCCTCTCTAGGCCGAGTTTAAGCCTCCCCTGTGCCTCTCTAGGCCGAGTTTAAGCCTCCCCTGTGCCTCTCTAGGCCGAGTTTAAGCCTCCCCTGTGCCTCTCTAGGCCGAGTTTAAGCCTCCCCTGTGCCTCTCTAGGCCGAGTTTAAGCCTCCCCTGTGCCTCTCTAGGCCGAGTTTAAGCCTCCCTTGTGCCTCTCTAGGCCGTTTAAGCCTCCCCTGTGCCTCTCTAGGCCGAGTTTAAGCCTCCCCTGTGCCTCTCTAGGCCGAGTTTAAGCCTCCCCTGTGCCTCTCTAGGCCGAGTTTAAGCCTCCCCTGTGCCTCTCTAGGCCGAGTTTAAGCCTCCCCTGTGCCTCTCTAGGCCGAGTTTAAGCCTCCCTTGTGCCTCTCTAGGCCGAGTTTAAGCCTCCCCTGTGCCTCTCTAGGCCGAGTTTAAGCCTCCCTTGTGCCTCTCTAGGCCGAGTTTAAGCCTCCCCTGTGCCTCTCTAGGCCGAGTTTAAGCCTCCCCTTGTGCCTCTCTAGGCCGAGTTTAAGCCTCCCCTTGTGCCTCTCTAGGCCGAGTTTAAGCCTCCCCTGTGCCTCTCTAGGCCGAGTTTAAGCCTCCCCTGTGCCTCTCTAGGCCGAGTTTAAGCCTCCCTTGTGCCTCTCTAGGCCGAGTTTAAGCCTCCCTTGTGCCTCTCTAGGCCGAGTTTAAGCCTCCCCTGTGCCTCTCTAGGCCGAGTTTAAGCCTCCCTTGTGCCTGTCTAGGCCGAGTTTAAGCCTCCCTTGTGCCTCTCTAGGCCGAGTTTAAGCCTCCCTTGTGCCTCTCTAGGCCGTTTAAGCCTCCCTTGTGCCTCTCTAGGCCGAGTTTAAGCCTCCCCTGTGCCTCTCTAGGCCGAGTTTAAGCCTCCCTTGTGCCTCTCTAGGCCGAGTTTAAGCCTCCCTTGTGCCTCTCTAGGCCGAGTTTAAGCCTCCCTTGTGCCTCTCTAGGCCGAGTTTAAGCCTCCCCTGTGCCTCTCTAGGCCGAGTTTAAGCCTCCCTTGTGCCTCTCTAGGCCGAGTTTAAGCCTCCCTTGTGCCTCTCTAGGCCGAGTTTAAGCCTCCCTTGTGCCTCTCTAGGCCGAGTTTAAGCCTCCCCTGTGCCTCTCTAGGCCGTTTAAGCCTCCCCTGTGCCTCTCTAGGCCGAGTTTAAGCCTCCCTTGTGCCTCTCTAGGCCGTTTAAGCCTCCCTTGTGCCTCTCTAGGCCGAGTTTAAGCCTCCCCTGTGCCTCTCTAGGCCGTTTAAGCCTCCCCTGTGCCTCTCTAGGCCGAGTTTAAGCCTCCCCTGTGCCTCTCTAGGCCGAGTTTAAGCCTCCCCTGTGCCTCTCTAGGCCGAGTTTAAGCCTCCCTTGTGCCTCTCTAGGCCGAGTTTAAGCCTCCCCTGTGCCTCTCTAGGCCGTTTAAGCCTCCCTTGTGCCTCTCTAGGCCGAGTTTAAGCCTCCCTTGTGCCTCTCTAGGCCGAGTTTAAGCCTCCCCTGTGCCTCTCTAGGCCGTTTAAGCCTCCCCTGTGCCTCTCTAGGCCGAGTTTAAGCCTCCCCTGTGCCTCTCTAGGCCGTTTAAGCCTCCCCTGTGCCTCTCTAGGCCGAGTTTAAGCCTCCCTTGTGCCTCTCTAGGCCGAGTTTAAGCCTCCCCTGTGCCTCTCTAGGCCGTTTAAGCCTCCCCTGTGCCTCTCTAGGCCGAGTTTAAGCCTCCCCTATGCCTCCAGGCCCCTCCATCCCCGTCCCCAGCCCACTTCGGGGGCCGCTGCCCCTCCTTGCCGTGGCCACCTCACCTCGGGGTGCCCCCCCCCTCATGGTTGCCCCCCTCCAGGGCGAAAAAATCTTCTACCTGGCCCGGCCTACGGCGGCCAACTTGGCTTTATTCGAGGCCTGGAGCAGCTCCCGCAACCAGGCCGAGCTTTTCTTCGGGGACCAAGTCGACCGCTGCTACCGCTGTCCCCTGCGCCAAGGCCAGACCCTCTTCATCCCTACTGGTAAATAATTTTTAATTTTTTTTTTTTTTTCTCGGGGGCGGGGGGTGTTAGACACCCCAAAAACGCCGTTTTTTGTTTGTTTTTTTTTTTTTTTTAAAAAAAATAAATGTTTTCTCCCCGTCCGGTAGGTTGGATCCACGCCGTGCTGACCCCCGTCGACTGTTTGGCTTTTGGGGGCAACTTCTTGCACAGCCTCAACATCGAGATGCAGCTCAAGTGGGGAGGGGGGAGATTTTTTTTTTTTTTTTTTTTTTTTTTTTTTTTTGGGGGGGGGGTATTGGGGGGGCTTTGTGGTCTTTGGGGGGTTATTGGGGGGGCTTTTGGGGGTCTTCGGGGGGGGGATTGGGGGATCCTTGGGGGGGGTGTTGGGGTATTGGGGGGGTATTGGGGGGGTTTTGGGGGGGCTTTGGGGGGGTATTGGGGGGCTTTGGGGGGTTTAGGGGAGCTTTGGGGGGGTTTAGGGGGGCTTTGGGGGGGTTTAGGGGGGCTTTGGGGGGGTATTGGGGGGCTTTGGGGGTTTAGGGGAGCTTTGGGGGGGTATTGGGGGGCTTTGGGGGGGTTTAGGGGGGCTTTGGGGGGGTATTGGGGGGCTTTGGGGGGGTATTGGGGAGCTTTGGGGGGTTTAGGGGAGCTTTGGGGGGTATTGGGGGGCTTTGGGGGGGTTTAGGGGGGCTTTGGGGGGTTATTGGGGGTCCTTGGGAAGGTTTTGGGGGTCCTTTGGGGGTTATGGGGGGGTTTGGGGGGGCTTTGGGGGGTTTGAGAGGGGTGTTGGGGGGGTATTGGGTGCTTTAGGGGGGGTTTGAGGGGTCTTTTGGGGGGGTATTGGGGGGTATTGGGGGGCTTTGGGGGGGTATTGGGGGGCTTTGGGGGGGTTTAGGGGAGCTTTGGGGGGGTTTTGGGGGTCCTTGGGAAGGTTTTGGGGGTCCTTTGGGGGTTATGGGGGGGTTTGGGGGGGCTTTGGGGGGGTTGGAGAGGGCTTTTGGGGATCTTTGGGGGGTTTGGGGGGGCTTTTGGGGGTCGTTGTGGGGCTTTAGGGGGTTTTGAGGGGGGTAGTGGGGGTCTGGGGGGGTTTAGGGGGTCTTTTAGGGGGGTATTGGGGGGGGTCTTTGGGGGCTTTTGGGGACCTGGGGGGGTTTAGGGGGCTTTGGGGGGTATTAGGGGGTTTGGGGGGGCTTTTGGGGGGCTTTTGTCTGGTTTAGGGGGTCTTTGGGGGGGTTGAGAGGGCTTTTGGGGGTGTTTGGAAGGCTTTGGGGGGCTTTAGGGCAGTGTGGGGGGGCTGGGGGGGGATTTTTGGGGGTTCGGGGACTTTGGGGTAGTTTTGGGGGGGCTTCAGTGTTTGATTTTTTTTTTTTTTTTTTTTTTTTTTTTTTGGGGGGGGGGGGGGGGGGGCACCAGCACTGGGAACCGACTGCAGGTTCCCAAGACGGGGTTGAGCATTGAGGGCAGCTGTGGGGCACCTTGGGGGTATGTATGGATTTTGGGGTGCCCCCCAAGCACCCCCCACCCCCCCCAAATATTTTTTTTGCCCCCCCCCCAGAGCGTACGAGATCGAGAGGCGCCTCAGCACCGCCGACCTCTTCAAATTCCCCAATTTCGAGACCGTTTGTTGGTACGTGGGGAGGCACCTCCTGGACACCTTCCGAGGTGGGTTCCCCCCCTTAAAATTTGGGGGGGCCCTGGGAAAAGGCTTGGGGGGGGTCCTCAGCCTCATTCTGGGGGGGTTTGGGGGTCCTCAGCCTCGTTTTGGGGGGTCCTAGGGGTCCACAAGTGCATCTCAGAGGGGTTTTGGGGGTCCTGGGGGTTCTCGACCTCATTTTGGGGGGGTTTGGGGGTCCTCAGCCTCATTTTGGGGGGGTTTGGAGGTCCTCAGCCCCATTCTGGGGGGGTTCGGGGGTCCCCAGCCTCGTTTTGGGGGGTCCCAGAGGTCCACAACTGCATCTCAGAGGGGTTTTGGGGAGGACTTGGGGGTCCTCAGCCCCATTCTGGGGGGGTTCGGGGGTCCACAACTGCATCTCAGAGGGGTTTTGGGGTCCCAGGGGTCCTCAGCCTCATTTTGGGGGGGGTTTGGGGGTCCTCAGCCCCGTTCTGGGGGGGTTTGGGGGTCCTCAGCCCCGTTCTGGGGGGTTTGGGGGTCCTCAGCCCCGTTCTAGGGGGGTTCGGGGGTCCTCAGCCTTATTTTGGGGGGTCCTAGGGGTCCACAACTGCATCTCAGAGGGGTTTTGGGGGTCCCAGGGGTCCTCAGCCTCATTTTGGGGGGGACTTGGGGGTCCTCAGCCCCATTCTGGGGGGGTTCGGGGGTCCCCAGCCTCGTTTTGGGGGGTCGCAGAGGTCCCCAACGGCATCTCAGAGAGGTTTTGGGGGTCTGGGGGGGGGTCCCGGGGGTCCCTAATCCCAATTTGGGGGGTTTTGGGGTTCCCGGGGGGTTTTGGGGGTCCCGCGGGGGGGGGGGGGGGGGGGGGGTTTGGGGGATCCCACCCCCATCCTTGGGGATACTTTGGGGGGGTCTCAGCCTGGTTTTGGGGCTCCCCCATCCCCATCGGGGGGGCGGGGTGGTTTGAAGAGCCCCCGCCTAATTTTGGGGTGACCCTGGGGGTCCCATCGTAATTTCGGGAGGTGTCCCCCCCCCAAAAAAAAAAAATAATTGGGGGGCCCCCCCCTTCATTCTTGGGGGGATCTGGGCATCAAACCTGCTTTGAGGTGCCTCTGGGGGTCCCCCCGTGTTTCTCTGAGGGTCCTGTTCTTTTTTTTTGGGGGGGGGGGGGGTGTGTCTTAAAAATTTTGGGGGGTCCCCCCCAAAAAATTTGGGGTGTCCCCCCCCCTCAGGGTTGCGGGAGAACCGCCGACACCCCGCGGGCTACTTGGTCCATGGGGCCAAGGCGCTGACGGCCGCGTTCCGGGCTTGGACCCGCAAGGAGGTAACTTTTTGGGGGGGGGGGGGGATTTTTGGGGTGCTGGGGGGGCTGGGGGGGGTCCCCTGTGGATTTTGGGGGGCTCCGGGGGGGATTTGGGGGGGTTATAGGGGGATAATTGGGGTGATCTAGGCGATGCGGGGGGGGGGGGGGGGGGGAAGGTGTTTTGGGGGGAGTCTTCCTGGTTTTTTGGGGGGGGGGGGTGTCCTCTCATTTTGGGGGGGGTCCCCACATTTGGGGGAGCCCCTGTGGATTGGGGGGGGGGGGGGCCGTGGGGTGATTTTGGGGGGGTGGGGGGGATTTGGGGGGGGGCTACTGATGGACAGGTTCAGCCAGACTTGGGGGGGGGGGGGGGGGGGGAGGTTTTTGGGGGTGACTCCTCATTTTTAGGGGGGTCCCTGCCATTTGGGGGGGCGCTGGGTTGGGGGGGGACACTCTAAGGGGGGGTCCCCAATTTTTTTTAACACTCTCCTGCCCCCCAAAATTAGGTTTTGGGGGAGCACGAACACGAGATCCCCGAAACCGTCCGGCCCGGGCAGCTCATCAAGGAGCTGGCGAAGGAGATTCGGCTGGTGGAGGTGGGGTTACTGGGAGGCACTGGGAGGCACTGGGAGGGGTTCAGAGGGCACTGGAGGCACTGGGAGGGGTACTGGGGGGGTAAAAGGGGGACTGGGAGTCACTGGGAGGGGTACTGGGGGGGTAAAGGGGGGACTGGGAGGGGTAAAGGAGGGACTGGGAGGCACTGGGAGGGGTTAAGGGGGGGTAAAGGGGGGACTGGGAGGGGTAAGAAGGGGACTGGGGGGGACTGGGAGGGGGATTGGAGGCACTGGGAGGGGGTACTGGGGGCACTGGGTCCATTTCAGGGGGTCGCTGGGGGGTGCCGAGGAGGTTTTGGGGGTAACTGGGAGTTACTGGGAGGCACTGGACGACACTGGGGGTATTTCAGGGGGTCACTGGGGGGCGCTGAGAAGTTTTTGGGGTAACTGGGAGTTACTGGGAGGCACTGGGAGACACTGGGGGCATTCCAGGGGGTCACTGGGGGGGTGCTGAGGAGGTTTTGGGGTTACTGGGAGTTACTGGGAGGCACTGGGAGGCACTGGAGGCATTTCAGGGGGTCACTGGGGGGGTGCTGAGAAGTTTTTGGGGTAACTGGGAGTTACTGGGAGGCACTGGACGACACTGGGGGCATTCCAGGGGGTCACTGGGGGGGTGCTGAGGAGGTTTTGGGGTAACTGGGAGTTACTGGGAGGCACTGGGAGACACTGGGGGCATTCCAGGGGGTCACTGGGGGGGTGCTGAGGAGGTTTTGGGGTTACTGGGAGTTACTGGGAGGCACTGGGAGGCACTGGAGGCATTTCAGGGGGTCACTGGGGGGTGCTGAGAAGTTTTTGGGGTAACTAGGAGTTACTGGGAGGCACTGGGAGACACTGGGGGCATTCCAGGGGGTCACTGGGGGGGTGCTGAGGAGGTTTTGGGGTTACTGGGAGTTACTGGGAGGCACTGGGAGGCACTGGAGGCATTTCAGGGGGTCACTGGGGGGTGCTGAGAAGTTTTTGGGGTAACTGGGAGTTACTGGGAGGCACTGGGAGACACTGGGGGCATTCCAGGGGGTCACTGGGGGGGTGCTGAGGAGGTTTTTGGGGTAACTGGGAGTTACTGGGAGGCACTGGGAGACACTGGGGGCATTTCAGGGTGTCATGGGGGGGGTGCTCAGGAGTTACTGGGAGACACTGGGAGTTACTGGGAGACACTGGGGGCATTTCAGGGTGTCATGGGGGGGTGCTCAGGAGTTTTGGGGTTACTGGGAGTTACTGGGAGACACTGGGAGTTACTGGGAGACACTGGGAGTTACTGGGAGGCACTGGGGGCATTTCAGGGGGTCATGGGGGGGGTGCTCAGGAGTTTTGGGGTTACTGGGAGTTACTGGGAGGCACTGGGAGTTACTGGGAGGCACTGGGGGCATTTCAGGGGGTCATGGGGGGGGTGCTCTGGAGTTTTGGGGTTACTGGGAGTTACTGGGAGGCACTGGGAGTTACTGGGAGACACTGGGGGCATTTCAGGGGGTCACTGGGGGGTGCTGAGGAGTTTTGGGGGTAACTGGGAGTTACTGGGAGTTACTGGTTGACGCCCCCCCCCCCACAGGACCTGTTCCAGCAAAGTGCCGGGAAATCGGGGTCCCCCTTCGGCCCCCCCCGGGGGGTGCCCCCCCCCCTCAAGAAGGGGGGACCCCGCAAGCCCCCCCCCGCCCCTCGTCCCCCCGACGAGGGGGGGACCCCAAAACCCCCCCCGGCCCCCCCCGACGAGGACGAAGAGGTGAGGAGCAGTTTGGGGGGGGGGGGTGGTTGGATATGGGGGATCCCCCCCCCACACCCCCCCCCCGTATAAATTTTGGGGTGTGTCTGTGTCCCCCCCCCGCCCAGCTTGACCCCCCCAGTTCCAGCCCTGAGGAGACGGACCCCGATTCGGAGGGGGGGGACCCCCAAATTCTGCTGGCCAATGGCGGAGCTCGGTGAGGAGCTTTGGGGGGGTCCCAGAAACATTTTGGGGGGGGGGGGGGGGGGGGGCGTCACGGGGGGTTTTGGGGGGGGTCCTAAAGGGGTTTGAGGGGGCTGGGGGGGTCCTAGAGGGGGTTTTGGGGGGGCTGGGGGGGTCCCAGAAATGTTTTGGGGGGGCTGGGGGGGGTTCTAGAGTGGTTTTGGGGGCTGGCGGGGGGGTCACAGAGGGATTTTGGGGTCGGGGGGGGGCCTAAAGGGTTTTGGGGGGCTGGGGGGGGGTTGGGGGGTCACAGAGGGATTTTTGGGGGGCTGGGGGGGTCCTAAAGGGGTTTTAGGGGGGGTTTGGGGGGGTCATGGGGTGGTTTGGGGGGCTGGGGGAGTTTTGGGGGGGTCACAGAGGGATTCGGGGGGGGGGTCTCAGAGGAGTTTTGGGGTGCCGGGGGGGCTCTTTAGGTGGATTTTGGGGTGCAGTGTTGGGGGGGGGATCCCCACTTACCACCCCGCCCCCCCCCCTGCCCCCCCAGATCCCGCCGGAGCTGCCCGGGGGGGCGTTGGGGGTCGCGCCCCCCCCCGTCCCCCTCCTGCTCCCCCCCCAGCCCCCCCCTCGACCTTGACTCCGAGGAGGATCTGCAGATCGACGAGACCCCCCCCCGCCGCGGCCCCCGCCGCCTCCCCCGTGAGCTGCGACCCCCCCGAACCCCAAATCCTGACACCCCCCCCCCCCCCAAATCGTGACACCCCCCCCCCAAATCCTGACCCCCCCCAAATCCAGGGACCCCCCCAAAACGAGGGACCCCCACTCATCCTGTGTTAAACGCCCCCCAGTCCCACTTTCGGGGGGCTGGGGCTACCCCATGTACCCCCCCACATACTCCTGCCCCCCCCAAAAAAAAATCGGGGACCCCCCCCAAAAAATCGGGGACCCCCCCAAAATCGGGGACCCCCCCATCACCCCCAAATCCCCCCCATCCTCTAATCCCCCCCTCCCATGTCTCCCCCCACCCCAATTCCACTTTTGGGGGGCTGGGGGTACCCTACATGCCCCCCCCATGTGCTCCAGACCCCCCCCCCCTAAAAATCTGGGACCCCCCCCTAAAAATCTAGGACCCCCCCCAAAAATCTGGGCCCCCCAAATCCCCCTCCATCCCCTCTTAACCCCCCCCAAATCCCCTCTTCCCCCCCCCCAAGCCCCCTCCCTGCCCTCAAATCCCACTCTTGGGGTGCTGGGGGGTGCCCCCCCCCCCCCCCCGCCTTGGTGACCCCCCCAAATTTCCCCAGGGCTCCCCCGAAAACTCCCCCGCGCCAAACCCTGCTCGGACCCCAACCGCGTGCGGGAGCCGGGGGAGGTCGACTTCGATATCGAGGTACGGGGGGGGGCTGGGGGGGGTTTTGGGGGGTCACAGAGGGTTTTTGGGGGGATTTGGGGGGCTCAGAGGGGTTTTGGGGGGTCACAGAGGGGTTTTGGGGGGACTGGGGGGTCACAGAGGGGTTTTGGGGGGTCACAGAGGGGTTTTGGGGGGAACTTGGGGGGCTCAGAGGGGTTTTGGGGGGTCACAGAGGGGTTTGGGGGGGTTTTGGGGGTCACAGAGGGGTTTTGGGGGGTCACAGAGGGGTTTTGGGGGACTTGGGGGGGGCTCAGAGGGGTTTTGGGGGGTCACAGAGGGGTTTTGGGGGGACTTGGGGGGGGCTCAGAGGGGTTTTGGGGGGTCACAGAGGGGTTTTGGGGGGACTTGGGGGGGCTCAGAGGGGTTTTGGGGGGTCACAGAGGGGTCTTGGGGGGACTTGGGGGTCACAGAGGGGTTTTGGGGGGTCTCAGAGGGGTTTGGGGGGACTTGGGGGGGTCTCAGGGGGTTTTGGGGGGACTTGGGGGGTCTCGGAGGGATTTGGGGAGACTCGGGGGGGTCTCAGTGTTTTGGGGGGACTTGGGGGGGCTCAGAGGGGTTTTGGGGGGACTCGGGGGGGTTTGGGGGGACTTGGGGGGGCTCAGAGGGGTTTTGGGGTCCCTGGGGGGTGGGGGGCCGGATTTGGGGGTTCACCCCCCCGTGCCCCCCCCAGGAGGATTACACGACGGAGGAGGAGGAGGAGGGGGGGGCGGGGGGCAGCGCCGCCGGCATCCTCGACCTGCTGAAGGCCAGCCGGCAAGTGGGGGGCTCCGAGTACCCCCAGCTCAGGTGGGGGGGGCCCCGGGGGGTTTGGGGGGGCCCCGGGGGGTTTGGGGGGACACTTGGGGGGTCCTTGGGGGGTTTGGGGGGGGCCCAGAGGGGTTTGGGGGGGTCCCTGGGGAGTTTGAGGGGTCCCTGGGGGGTTGGGGGGGGGCACTTGGAGGCTTTTGGGGGTCCCCAGAGGGGTTTGGGGGGGTCCTTGGGGGGTTTGGGGGGGTCCTGGGGGGTTTGGGGGGGCACTTGGAGGCTTTTGGGGGGGCACTTGGGGGGTTTGGGGGGGCACTTGGAGGCTTTTGGGGGTCCTTGGGGGGTTTGGGGGGGTCCTTGGGGGGTTTGGGGGGGTCCTGGGGGGGCTTGGGGGGGCCCCAAAGGGGTTTGGGGGGTTTTTGGGGGGGCACCCGGAGGGGTTGGGGGGGCGTCCCTGGGGTATTTGGGGGACTGGGGGGGGGGGGGCACTAATGGGGGTTTTTTGGGGTCCCCCAGGTGTTTTGGGGTCCCCAAATTGGGCGGGGGGTCGCTGTGAATTTTGGGGTACCCCTCTTTTTTTTTTTTTTTTTGGGGGGGGGGGGCACCCATTTTCAGCAGGGGGGGGGTCGAGGCACCTTTTGGCCCATCCCCAACCCTTTCCTCAGCGCCTCATTTTTCCCCTAATTTTTTTTTAATTTTTTTTTTTTTTTTTTTGGGGGTGGGGGTCCCCCAAATTTTTATTAACCCCCCCCCCAAAAAAAAAAAAAATTAAAAAATAAAAAATTTATTTTTTAGCGAGGCCCCCGCCTCCCCCAGCACCCGCGAAGCCATCCAGGGCATGTTGTGCATGGCCAATCTCCCCGCGGGGACCCCCTTGGGCCCCCCCAATTTTTTGGGGGGGGCTGCGGGAGCCCCTGAACGAGCAGCAGGAATTTCGGGGGGGCCCCGACGCCCCCCCCCGGCCCCCCGAAGTACGGATAGCGAGGACGAGGCCAGCCTGGACGAGCAGGACAGTTTGGGGGCTTGTTTTAAAGACGCCGAATACAGTAATTTTTTTTTTTTTTTTTTTTTTTTGGGGGGGGGGGGCCCCCCAATATTCTGGGACCCCCCCCATATATTTTTTTCTTGCCCCCCCCCCTCCCAGTTTACCCCTCGCTGGAGTCGGACGAGGACGACCCCGCCCTGAAATCGCTCCCCAAAAAGAAGAAAGTCACCGACGACGCCCCCTGGAGCCCCAAAGGTTGGGGGGGCCCCCCATCTTCCCCCCCCCCCCCCCCCCTTTTTTAATTTTTTTTTCGGGGGGGGGTCCCTAAATTTTTTTAGGGGGTGCTATGGGGAGGTTGGGGATGGGTTTTGGGGATCCCGGGGGGGGTTTTTTGGGGGATTTGGGGGTGCTGAGGGGTTTTGGGGTCCCCCAGGAACTTTTGGGGGGGCTCCTTTGGGGGTGAGGGGGGGGCTGGAGGGTTTTGGGGGGGCCCTGGGGGGGTGTGGGGGGATTTGGGGGTGCTGAGGGGTTTTGGGGTCTCCCCAGGGGCTTTTGGGGGGGCTCTTTTGGGGGTGAGGGGGGGATTTGGGGGGGCTGAGGGGTTTTGGGGGGGCCCTGGGGGGAGCTGGAGGGTTTTGGGGGGGCCTCAGGGGGTGTGGGGGGGATTTGGGGGGGCTGTGGGGATTTTGGGGTCCCCCAGGGGCTTTTTGGGGGGGGGGGGGGGGGGGCCGGAGCGTTTTGGGGGGGCCTCAGGGGGGTGTGTGTGGGGGATTTGGGGTCCCCCAGGGGCTTTTGGGGGGGCTCTTTTGGGGGTGAGGGGGGGGATTTGGGGGGGGCTGAAGGGTTTTGGGGGGGCCTCAGGGGGTGTAGGGGCGAATTTGGGGGCTGAGGGGTTTTGGGGTCCCCCAGGAACTTTTGGGGGGGCTCCTTTGGGGGTGAGGGGGGGGCTGGAGGGTTTTGGGGGGGGTGTGGGGGGGATTTGGGGGTGCTGAGGGGTTTTGGGGTCCCCCAGGAACATTTGGGGGGGATCTTTTGGGGGTGAGGGGGGGCTGGAGGGTTTTGGGGGGGCCCTGGGGGGAGCTGGAGGGTTTTGGGGGGCCTCAGGGGGTGTGGGGGGGGATTTGGGGGTGCTGTGGGGATTTTGGGGTCCCCCCAGGTGCTTTTTTTGGGGGGGGTGTGTGGTGTTTCTTTGGGTGGGGGGCCGGAGCGTTTTGGGGGGTCCCCGGGTGTCTTTGGAAGGGATTTGGGGCAGTTTGGGGGGGACCCCCCTCAACCTTGGGGGGGGGGGGGCCCTGTGTTGGATTTTGGGGTTCACGGGGGGGGGGCTGCACTCAGGATTTTTATTTTCGGGGGGGGGGGGGGGGGGGTGTATGTTCAACCCTCAATTTTACCCCCCCAAAACACCTTCGGGGATACCCCAATGCCCCCAGGAAGGGAAATTTGGGGGGAGTTGAAGTTTTCTGAATTTTGGGGTGTCCTCATATTTTTGGGGTGTCCCCCCCCCCCCCCCCAGCGCGGGTGACCCCGACGCTGCCCCGGCAGAGCCGCCCGGTGCGGGAGGGGACGCGCGTGGCTTCCGTGGAGACGGGGCTGGCGGCCGCCGCCGCCAAACTGGCCCAGCAGGTTCGAGATTTGGGGGGACCCCCCCCCCCCCCCCAAAAAAAAAAAAAAAAAAAAACCAACCCCTTCAATTTGGGGTTTTGGGGTTCAGGGAGGGAGGTTGGGGGGGGTGAAGGGAAGGAGCTGGAGGGGGTTTTGGGGGGGCTCCGGGGGGGATTTGGGGGGTTCAGGAAGGGTTTGGGTGGGATTTAGGGGTTCAGGGGGTTTTGGGGGGGCTCTGGGGGGGGATTTGGGGGGTTCAGGAAGGGTTTGGGTGGGATTTGGGGGTTCAGGGGGGTTTTGGGGGGGCTCCGGGGGGGGATTTGGGGGGTTCAGGAAGGGTTTGGGTGGGAATTGGGGGTTCAGGGGGGTTTTGGGGGGGGCTCCAGGGGGGATTTGGGGGGTTCAGGAAGGGTTTGGGTGGGATTTAGGGGTTCAGGGGGGTTTTGGGGGGGCTCTGGGGGGGATTTGGGGGTTCAGGAAGGGTTTGGTGGGATTTGGGGGTTCAGGGGGGTTTTGGGGGGCTCCGGGGGGGATTTGGGGGTTCAGGGAGGGTTTGGGGGGTTTTGGATGGGATTTGGGGTTCAGGGGGGTTTTGGGGGACTACGGGGGGGATTTGGGGGTTCAGGAAGGGTTTGGGT
This sequence comes from Athene noctua, assembly GCF_965140245.1. Classification (NCBI taxonomy): domain Eukaryota; kingdom Metazoa; phylum Chordata; class Aves; order Strigiformes; family Strigidae; genus Athene; species Athene noctua. The sequence goes on from NC_134075.1 coordinate 384,157, forward strand.
GGGATTTGGGGGTTCAGGGGGGTTTTGGGGGGCTCCAGGGGGGATTTAGGGGTTCGGGGAGGGTTTGGAGGGGATTTGGGTGGGATTTGAGGGTTCAGGGGGGTTTTGGGGGGACTACGGGGGAGATTTGGGGGTTCAGGAAGGGTTTGGGGGGGGGTTTGGGTGGGATTTGGGGGTTCAGGGGGGTTTGGGGGGACTACGGGGGGATTTGGGGGTTCGGGGAGGGTTTGGGGGGGTTTTGGGTGGGATTTGGGGGTTCAGGGGGGGTTTGGGGGCTCCGGGGGGGATTTGGGGTTTCGGGGAGGGTTTGGGGGGGGTTTGGGTGGGATTTGGGGGTTCAGGGGGGTTTTGGGGGGCTCCGGGGGGGATTTGGGGGTTCGGGGAGGGTTTGGGGGGGTTTTGGGTGGGATTTGGGGGTTCAGGGAGGGTTTGGGGGGGTTCGAGGGGGATTTGGGGGTTCAGGGGGGTTTTGGGGGGCTCCGGGGTGTTTTGGGTGGGATTTTGGGGTTTGGGGGGGGGTTTAGGGTTCAGGGAGGGGTTTTGGGTGGGATTTGGGGGTTCGGGGGGTGTTGGAGGGCGTTTAGGGGGTTTGGGGGTGTCTGGGCTGGATTTGGGGGTTCAGGGGGATGCTGGGGGGCCGTGGGGGGTTTTGGGTGGGATTTGGGGGTTCACATGGGTGTTGGGGGGCGCCTGGGTGGGTTTGGGTGGGATTTCGGGGTTCGGCAGGAGTTTGGGGGACATTTAGGGGGTTCGGGGGGTTGGGTGGGGTTTGGGGGTTCAGGGGGATGTTGGGGGGCATTTAGGGCCTTCAGTGGGGAATTGTGGGGTGCGGGACCATTTTAAGGGGTTCAGGGGGGAGTTGGGGGGCGTTTAGGGGTGCAGGGGGAGTTTTGGGGGGCGGTTTGGGGGTTCAGGGGAGGAATTTTGGGCTCATTTCCGAGCTTTTTGGGGTCACTTCTGCCCTCGGGACCTTTGGCTCTCGCTGCCAAATGGGGGGGGGGGGGGGGCAGCGATTCATCGCCCTGTTTTGGGGTTCCCTTGAACCCCTTTTTTTTTTTTTTTTTTTTTTTTTTTTGTGCCCCCCCCCAGGAGCACCGGAAGCTTCAGCGCCGGAAGGGCCCGGCCAAGCGCCGCCCCCCGTCTCCCCCCTCCCCTGAGGAAGACGACGACGACGAAGACCCCGACCCGGAGGGGGACCCCGAAACCGAATTAAACATCGGGGGGACAGACCCCCCCGAAAGCGACGCCCCCCCGTACCCCCCGAGTTTGGCCGATCACGAATACACGGCTCGACCCGGTGGCGCCGCCGGAGGGGGGGGGGACGACGCCGACGACGCCGATTTTAGGGGGGGGGGCACCGATTTTTGGGGTGGCCCAGCCGGGCCGAGCGCCCACCCCTATGGCCCCCGGAGTCTTCCTCACGCAGCGCCGGGGCCCCCCGGCCGCGGGCTGCGCCACCACCCAGGGTGAGAGAATTTTTGGGGACCCCCCCCCTTGGTTTCTACAGCCTCTTAAAATCTTGAAAAAGTTTTGGGGGGGCTGACGGAAACTCCCGTTTTTGCAGGAAAACGCCCCAAAAAGGGGCTGGCGACGGCCAAGCAGCGCCTGGGCCGCATCCTCAAGATCCACCGCAACGGGAAGCTGCTGCTCTGAGGGGGCGTGGCCTAGCGCAGGCCCCGCCCCCCCGAACCACACCCCTTCCCTTTTACTCTGCCTGAGGTGGAACTCAAACCCCGCCCCTCAAAGGGGTGGGGGCGTGGCCGGCGCTATGCCACACCCCCCCGCGCGCTTCATCGTTAGGCGGAGGGGGTGTGGCTACAGTGAAGGACACGCCCCACGATCTAAACGGGGTGGGAGGGGCTAAACGCCACGCCCACCCCGGCGTACACTGCAGGGAAAAGCGAGGGGGTGTGGCCGCGCGCAAAGCCACGCCCTGCACGCTACGCGGAGCGCCGCCCACCGTTTCCTTGCGCCTTCCCATTGGCTGCCGCTGAGATGGAGGAGGTGGGACTTTCCCTCCCATTGGACAACGCGAAGGGAGGAGGCGATTGGAGGAGCCGGGCCCGCCCCTCCCGGGTTGGAGAAGGGGCGGAGCTTTCTCTGATTGGTTCCCCACTGGATTTCTTGATTTTTTTTTTTTTTCTCTTAACCCCTCCCCGACTTGTCTTCAGGTTGATTGATGGGGCCGGGGGGGCGGGACCGCTTCCCATTGGCTGCCCCCGGGTTGTTATTTTTTTTTTTTAATTTGTAGGCGTGTCCGGAGGCCGCGGCCCCGCCCCCACTTTTGTATTTGTTAGAATAATTAAAAAAATAAGAAAAAAAAAAAAAAGGAGGAAAAAAACCAACTCAGAAGCAGCAAAATTAATCGGGAATTAATTAAATTAAAAGGCGGAGTGACGTCAGCGCGGCGCCGCCCCCTTTTCGCGCGCGCGCGGGCAAATCTCGCGAGATCTCGCCCTCAGCCTTAATCTCGCGAGATTTCCCCCCCATATATCCCGTTATCGCCGCTGAGGGAGCGGCCGCGCTTCACACACCACCCCCCCCCCAATCCGGTACCTCCCGGGATTGACCAAATCTCGCGAGATTTCGGACCAAGCGCCGCCGCCGCCTTCCTCCTCCTCTTCCTCCTTCTCGCGAGATCTCGCCGGTGAGTGCCGGTGCCTGAGGGAACCGGGGAGGCGGCGGCGGTGATGGTGGGCCTGAAACAAACATGGCGGGCGGCGCCGTTTTACCGCCAAAACGCCCCGTTCTCCGCCCCCCCCCCCTCCCAGCCGGTTTACAACTCCCCTCAAACTCTCGCGAGATTTCCCCCCCCCCCCCGCGCCGCCCTCTCGCGAGATTTCTTCCCCTCCGCCCCTCGCTATCCATCACGCCTTCCTCGCTTGGTTATTGGTCAACACCGCGTTGGCTACGCCCCGCCACCCCGCTAAACCCCGCCCTGTTGCGTTCTCGCGAGAGCTGCCGCAGTTCTCGCGGGATCTCGGCGGGGCCGCGGCTTCGGGGGTTTCTGTGTAAGATGGCGGCGGCGGCGGCAGGAGGCGGCCGGGCCCGGTGCTGACACCCCCCCCCCTTCTCTCCCTTCCCCTTTCCAGCCCCTTTTTTTCCCCTTTTTTCACGCTCTAAAAAAAAAAAAAAAAAAGCCCAAAAAAATATTTTTTTTTTTCTCCAATTATTATTTTTTTTTCCTTAAAAAAAAAAAAAAAAAAAAAGCCCCCACCCGTTTCTCCAACACCCCCGTTAGCAGGTACCGGCTCGGCCGCGCGGGAAACGGGGCGGCGCGGTGAGGCGCGGGGGGGGGCGGCGGTGGTGGTGTGGGGGGGGGGTGGTTCGGCCCGGCCGCGGCTCCGTTGCCCTCAGCGAGTTTTTAGGGTCCCCCCCCCCCTTTTCCCTCAGTGATTTTTCCCTAATTTACCCCCCCCCGCCTCACCTACCCCCCCATTTTTAATCCCACAGCATTTCACGCTTTTCCCGTTTTTTTCACTTTTTCCCTTCAGATTTTTTAAGCGTCCCCCCCCCCCGCCTTTAATTCCATCTCCCCGTCGTTATTTTACCCCCCCCCCTCGCTGTTTTGGGGACACCCCCCCCCCAACACTTCCCCAGCATTTTGTGCCCTCTTTCAGCCTCCCCCCCCAATTTCCCTTAATTTTGCCCCCCCCCCCCAATTTGTGGGACCTTTTTTACACCTTCCCACAATTTACCCCCCCCCATTACTCAAATCCTCAGAATTTAGGGGTTTTTTTGTGTGTTTTCCCAATATTTGCCCCCCCCCCGCACTTTATAATCTACCCCCCCATTTCCTTAGCGTGATTTGGGCGGGGGGCCCTTCCCTACACCTCAACAACTTTTTAACACCCCCCCCTGTACAATTTCAATTTAGGAGTCTCTTTGCTGAGACTTAGCGCCCCCCCCCTCTAAATTTAAGGCCTCCCTCTTAATTTAGGGCCCCCCCCCCTTTTAATTTAGTGCCTATATTCTTAATTTATGACCCCCCCAGCGCCATTTATCCCCCCTCATCACTTTTATCCCCCCTCAGCACACCCCCAAACCAAAACCTCACCCCCTACCCCCCCCAAAAAAAATTTTTGCGCGCCCCCCCCCCCACCCCGTGGTTTGGTTTTTTTTTTTTTTTTCTAGAAGCACCCGGTTCCCCCCCCCCCCCTCACCCCGCAGCGAGCGCCGGGCCGAGGATGGACTGGTTGTGATTCCCGGTAAGGCCCCCCCCCTTTCCTTGTGACCCCCCCCCTAATTTTCCGGGGGGGGGCGTCCCTAAAATTATTTTTGGGGGGGTTCAAACCCCCTAGACGTGGAGGGGGGGGGGAAATGAGGTGAAGTGACCCGAGGAGGGGGGGGGTGGGGGGGTGGTGTGTCACCTCGCTGCCACTTTTTCACAGGGGGGGGTTTAGGAGATTATTTTTAGGGGGGGAGCACCCCAAAACAACCTTTTTCAGGGGGGGCACCCTAAAATCTCCCCCGTTTCAGGGACAACACCCCCCCCCCCGGGTTTTAATTTGATGCGTCACCGTCACCGAACCGGCCGCACCGGCACAACGAGAGGCGGGGGGGGGACAGAAGGAAAAAAAAAAAAGTGGGGGGGGGGGGGGAGCCCCGGCGGCGAACCCCGTCTCGGCGTCTTTAATTAGGTGGTTAATGAGCTTCCCTTCATTAAGTCGGCGGTGCTAATTAGGGGGTGTTTTATTTAAAAAATAAGAAAAGAAAAAACCGGGGGGGGGACACACACAGGGACCCCCCCCCCCCCTTTTTCCCCACGCCGCCGCCGCGGGGTTTTGCACATTCATTGTTCAGCCCGTGGCCGCGACGTCATCGGCCGCCGCCGGCAACCGCGACGCTTGTCGGGACGCCGAGTCCCGCCAAAAGATTTGGGGCAAAAAACCCCAAATTATCATTTTTTATACGGGGGGGGGCAGCCACACGTATCATCTCTTTTTTAATTATTTTTGGATTTACCCCACAGGCGCAGCGGGAAGACGGAGCCCCCCCCCCCCCCCCCCCCCTTCCCCTGTTCCCTCAAAGATGAAAGTGGATCGGACGAAGCTGAAGAAAACCCCCACGGAGGCGGTGAGGTTTTGGGGTTAATCTTTAGGATTTTGGGAAAGTTTAAAGGGAGGGGGTTTCTAATTTAATTTTTTTTTATCGTGGCCCCCCCCCCCGCACTGTGTTTCGTAGCCGGCCGACTGCCGGGCGCTGATCGAGAAGCTGAAGGCGTGTGGAGACGAGCAGCTTCTGGCTGAGCTGCAGCAAATCAAGACATGGAACATCGGAAGGTGGGAACCCCGAAATTTATCCGAGGGGGGGGGGGCACCCCAAAATGCACCGGGGGGGGTTCCCCAAAATTTAAGGCGGACCCTAAAAATTTCAAGCAAATCACATGGGGGGGGGGGGGTGTGTGGTGTGGGTTGGGCGCCGAGCTGCTTGTTGTTGTGGAAAGAAGAGGGGGGAGTGTGTGGGTTTTCTTGGGGTGCCCCCCCCCCCAAAATAATAAAAAGGGGGGTGCCCCCGTTTTTTCATGGTATTCACAAAATGGGGGTGCTCCCGTTTTCTTCCTGCACCCCCAAAATGGGCAGCACCCCCCGTTTTTTTCACCTTTCCCGAATAGAACGCACTTTTTAGGTGTTTAAAATAGAGGGGCCCCCCCCCCCAAAAAAAAAAAAAAAAGTGGGTGCTGCCCCCTCAGCCCCCCTAAAATGGTGAGGGGCACCCTAAATTCTTTTAAAGGTGCCACAAAAGGGTGGGGGGGCCCCCCAAATTTGGGGGTGCCTCAAAATGGTGGGGAAGACCCCAAATTTCTTCTGAAAGTGTCTCAAAATGGTGGGGGGGCCCCCAAATTCTTGTGAGGGTGCCTCAAAATGATGGGGGGGCCCCCCCCCCAAATTCTTTGGAGGGCGCCTCAAAATGGTGTAAGGGGGGGGGGCACCTCGGTTTTTCTTTGGTTTTCCCCAAAATGGGGGGGGGGGGGGGCGGGGGCACCCCCGTTTCGTCAGGGCTCCCCCAAAATGGTAGAGGGGTACCCCGATTTCTCCCGCCCCCCCCCCTGCAAAAAAAGAAAAGAAGGGGGGGTCACCTTCCAGCACCTCAAAACCCCAAGGGGGTGCCCCAATATTTTCACAGCCCCCCCCCCAAAATGGGCACCCCGATATTTTTTTTTATGTGCAGTTTTTGGGGTTTTAAATCTCATTCGGTCGTAAAACCCCAAAGCTGCAAGGGGGGGCCCCCCTAATTTTTTTTATAGCTCCCCTAAACTGGTGGAGGGGCCCCCCCAAACCTCTCCAAAGTAATTGGGGGGTGCCCCAATATCTCCCCCTGCTCCCCCCCCCCCCCCCCCCCCCCCCGAGTTCTTGTGAGCCCCAAAATTTTGGGAGGACACCCCACAGCCCCCATAAAATGGTTCAGGGACACCCCACAGCCCCCCCAAAACACTAAGGGGGTACCCCAATACCTCCCCAGCCCCCCCCCCCCCAAAAAAAAAAAAGGAGCCCCCCGATTTTTTCTCCCCTGCCCTGGATCTACCGTGGTTCCAAACCCCTTCAAGTTGGAGAGTCCCAAATCTCTGGGTTTTGACCCAATTTGCTCACAGCCCCCCTAAAATGCCTCAGGGCCACCCCCCACCCCCCTCAAAACACCAAAAGGGACCCCCAATTCCCCCCCCAGCCCCCCCCAAAAAGGAGCACCCCCAATTTCCCCCCCCCTGTCCTGGAGCTCTTGTGGCTCCAAAGCCTTTCACTTCCCAGAGCCCCAAAGCGCTGGAGTATCACCCCAATTTCCCCCCAAACCCCCCTAAAATGGTTCAGGGACACCCCCCCACACCCCCAAAACACCAAAGGGCCCCCCAGTTTGCCCCCCCCCAAGAAGGACACCCCCATTTTCCCCTGCCCTCAAGCTCTTGTGGCTCCAAATCCCTTCCAGAGCCCAGACCTCTGGGTTTTCACCCAATTTCCCCTAAAGCATCTCAGGGACACCCCCCACCCCCCAAAACCCCAAAAGGGCTCCCCAGTTCCCCCCCACACCCCCCCAAAACCCCAACAGGGCCCCCCAGTCCCCCCCCAAAAAGGAGCACCCCCATTTCCCCCCTGTCCTGGAGCTCTTGTGGCTCCAAACTCTTTCACTTGGAGCATCCAAAGCTCTGGGTTTTCACCCCAATTTCCCCCTAAAACATCTCAGGGACACCCCCTACTCCCCCAAAACCCCAAAAGGGCCCCCCAATTTCCCCCCACACCCCCCCAAAACCCCAACAGGGCCCCCCCAGTCCCCCCCCAAAAAGGAGCACCCCCATTTCCCCCCTGTCCTGGAGCTCTTGTGGCTCCAAACTCTTTCACTTGGAGCATCCCAAAGCTCTGGGTTTTCACCCCAATTTCCCCCTAAAACATCTCAGGGACACCCCCTACCCCCCCAAGACCCCAAAAG